>NC_141765.1:84180870-84331912 GCF_982258835.1 Parasteatoda tepidariorum
TATTGAGTAATTTGTACCGTCGCGTTAACGTCAATGATTTGCCAGTCAATTGTCTAGAAAATTATCTATTTTTGAAGCATATCATCAATGAGAACGTGAAAGGGGCCGTCAACAGCAATTTCCCCGGTCTCTACAAATTTGTTAGATTATAAAACCTTTACTTCAAACAAAAGAGATCAAAAATCAACTAGATAAGTTTTTTGGCAGCAAAGAACAAGCATCTTATGCGCTTGAAATTATCCTATTAAAGATGGCAAAGGTATTGGACCAAAAGAGACAGTATATTATTCAATCAAATATTGATTTACTTAGTTTCTTCATGAAAATCTCCTTTAATTTTCATTAAAAAAAACTAATAAATTTAAGAAAAAAGAAAAAAAAACGAAATTACTTTTTGTACAACCCAATGTAAGCCTAGTTAAAATAAAATATTCTTAGTCTTTTTTATATTTTATGGTAATCAGGATTTAGTTGAATTTCTCACTATTTTTCAACAAATCAACAGTGTTTGAAAATTGAAATGGAATAACATTCTTAAAAAAAATTCCCAATATTTACTTAAAAGTTAGAAAATGTAAAAAGTTAGTAAACAATATTTAAAAATGCGTACAGATATCGAGGGAAGTGACAATTTTATTTTATATTCTGTCTTAATTTTTATAGTTTTTAAAATTCTAAATGCATATTTAAATTTATTTAGAGCCAGTAGGACAGCCTGGAAGGCCGGGGTAGACTGGTTGGTAGGGTATAGGGCCCAAGTCCTAGAGGTCGCAAGTTCCATTCCCGCCTTCCAAAGACTCCTCGTGTATTAAATAGTGGCTGGTGCACTCTAAATCTATCAGGTCACTAAGTCCTCCAAGTGCCCAGAACAAATCAATACCTCTTGGGGTACTGAATTTGAGATTTCATTTTATTTTATATCCGTCGTTGGACAGCCGACCCAATTTTTTGGGGTTTACGACTACTAATGTTCAACTCCGTAGCCTTGTAACTTTGAACCCAATTCAGGAGACTAGGAAACTCCTAAATCAAGTATCGGGAGAAATTTTGCCTTCGTGGAGGGCTTTTTGATAGAACTAACCCTCATTTGCGTTACAATGAAAGGAAAACCACCCCAACTTCCCCCTGTTAGCCTGACGGTAAAAGGACTCTAACCAATGATCCGTCTACCGCTGAGTATATTTCACGTCAGCACTGTAGTCGGTGCAAGCCGAATGCGGAATTCGTATCGATCAGTCATCGCTGGGATTCGAACCCGGTTCACCTCTGTGGAAAGCAAACGCTCTGTCCCCTGAGCCATCACGATTCTGAATTGGAGATTGATCGTTATCTAGTTCAGGTCGGAATTACAATTTGTGGTTGAATGGATGTATGAATGGGTCCACCCTATAAACGGGCTGTGGCGTGTGTGTGACTGATGTCGTATTCTTGGATATAAATGGCGCCACTGAAAAACAAGAAACGCACCCTCATCCTAAAATTCGCTTGGTTTCACCAAGCAGGCTTGCTGATATTAGCAAGTCGCATTAGAAACAACAACAACAGGATAGCAGTATTTAACATAAACTCTTACAAATAAATAAAATATGAATTTCAACTTTCTATAGTGAAGCTCCCTGGATGATTTAATTTCCAGCTTTTATTTAAACCTTTTGAGAGTTAAAACTTCGTAAAAATTTTGACTTAATGATCAGATTTTCACACACTTAATTGTGATTTTCATGATCTGGGAAATTCACTGAAAACATTTCAATTTTAAATAGCACAGCGGATAATTTAAGATACGAAATCACACACAAATACACTCTTTCCCTGATGTCTTTTTGATGAATTTTCTTGATTGACTTCCTAACTAAGAGGTCATGAATCACTAACTAATGATCTCAGTAGTTAGGTCATAAGAGCAGTTATGACAGCGTATAATCATTTTCATTTCATTAATTATGCTTAATTATTTTATCGCTTTATTGCTTTTAGGGCATTATTATTTTATGCTTAAAATCTTTGGACCCATTTTTAGTGTGAAATAAAACTCAAATTTTTCTATTTAAAAAAAAATTGAATTTCAATAACTCAAGTACCTTCTATTCCATTTGATAACCTTTAACATTTTTTCTGGAAATTTTATGATCTAAGACTTAAGATCCTTATCAGCGAAAACCTCAATTACGTGCAATTTAAATCCTTCGAAATTAATGAAATTTTTACCATTTAAAGAGTTTTGGAAACTTTGAAATAAATCATATTCCGATAGTGCAAGGTCAATGATATATGAGGGATACGACATCACTTCACAATCAAGTTCCAAAAATTTCGTACGTGTTGTTAAAGATGTGTGAGACCTCGCAAAGATGAACAAGATTCCTTTGCGATTTGTGATTTACGTTAAAATAATTGTTAGTAAAATTGAGTTATAATTCGTGTGTTCACACAATATAGCGCACCGTGAAACTTACATACAACTAGACATTTAAAACAAATTGAACCTCACTTTTTAAAATGAAATAAAATGTTTTAGCTGAAACATAATCGGTAACTATCTCTTTATATACTGTAAAAAATAGACCACAATTTTCTAAATAACGGCATAGTTTGTGGTACTGTATTATGCACGCTTCTTTACTTTCCGAACAAACAGGTACTCACCGATCTAAGGCTGGTTGCTACTAGGTTCTACCACTAGAGTTCAAATATTCTGACACTGAAAGCTTAGTACTTTAACCTCTGAGTCATTAATTCTCTAAACAGCATGAAATATTTTGTTATGCATTGCTAATGTAAGTAAAACCCCTTATGATAATAATTTATTATTTTTCCTAAACCATTTATTTATTGAAATTCAAATCAACAAGTTATTTTTATGTTTAATTAAAAGTAATCATGCATTAATCGATACTTAATTTATTATTGCAAAATGGAATAATTTTTATTGTCAATTAATGTATATTTTACAACCCATATTTCAGACTTTTAAAATGCGTTAAAAAAAAACCACTTACGAAAGTCGACTTCAATAACTTCAAATCAATTATAGTTTCATTCTACCGCTTCCCTTAATTTGGAATATTCAATATTTGTTTTTTTAAAGAAAGCATTATCACCGGTTGAGTGGCACTAAATGGACAAAATGACAGAAGACGACCTACAATCTCTAAGATGACATAATTACTTCTCAGTAAAACCTGTCCTTAATTCTCTACCGGATATTTATAGTCTGACCCACATTAAAATAGAAAAAATACAAGAAGCTTTTCATTTCAAAGACCAATTAGTAAAAGATTTGTAGGATTTTGATTTTCTTTTTTTTTTTAATTTTTAAAAAATATCGTGCATGGCAATTAGAACACTTATATATATATATATATATATATATATATATATATATATATATATATATATATATATATATATATATATATATATATATATATATATATATATATATATATATATATATATATATATATATATATATATATGACGCACTATAAGATTATATGTAAAATCTTAATTTTCAGGTGATACCATACAGCTTTATTGTTTTCATTTGAAACCGTACAACTGTACAACTGTACAACCATACAACTGTATAGTATCACCTGATAATTATAATTTTATATAGAATCTTATAGTGCATCTAATAATATGGTCAGGGACTGTATATATATATATATAAATCGGAGATCAAACTAAAAATACATTTGTGAAATATCTTTCATTGAATGATGCCAAACTTAACCGTGCAATCGTGTTTTGGGCATGGGTTGAGGTAGCTTCTTAATTAAGAGCCCTTTATTTATTTATTATTATTATTATTGGACTCACTCCCCGGATGTGAAATAAGGGGAACGAGTTTAGTATCATTCATTTTTTTTCTTTGAAAAAAATTTCGTAGTTTGTATTTTGAGATTTTCGACCATTTCCAAAAATTTCGATCATTCTGTAGAACTTAGATATGCTTTTAGGATAGTTTTCAAAAAGTGGAAGCATAACACAGATCTAATATTAAGCTCTAACAACAATTAAATTAAATTAAATTCTCAATAAAAATTTGAAAGTAAATTTATAATTTTCTCTAGTTACAAGAGATAACATTATTTCAAATCTTTCATATAAATACTTAAAAAAAAATTTTTTTTCTAAACAAAACGGCCGATTTTGAGTATTTATGACGTCAACTGAGTCAATGTTAAAACAAAAATGGGCTTAGATGGCTTAAAATTAAAAATAAGAGTGTACATTTTGAATAGGGCTGTTACTTGATTATACTTAACAAATTTCAAGTTTATATGTGGTATATTGCTGTGTAAAAAATTTTTAAATCATTTCAGTATTTTGATGCATGTCCAAGAAAAGAACATGCCTAATCACGCTATTATTTTTAAAAAAATAGATTGTAAGAAGTATTTTAAACTAATTTACTCATCCTTAAAATAAATTTTCAAGCATATTTATACATATTTTCTTATGTTTTTATGAATTATCTCTGTAAAAAAAAAATAATAAAAAATAAAAATAAGTGCACACTATTTTTTTTATTTCAGAAATATAGGATTGTCTAAAAAATGTAACGTACTCAATGCTTTTCCAACAAATGTATT
Source organism: Parasteatoda tepidariorum (assembly GCF_982258835.1). Taxonomy (NCBI): domain Eukaryota; kingdom Metazoa; phylum Arthropoda; class Arachnida; order Araneae; family Theridiidae; genus Parasteatoda; species Parasteatoda tepidariorum. Next base: position 84,185,472 of record NC_141765.1, read on the forward strand.
GTTTAATATAACCTTATGTCCTAACATTCTATGAAAAACGCTATTCTATCATTAATTTTATTTAAATAGAAAAGTATATTGCATAAGTAATGAATCTAACGTTATTAACAGATTTCAGAATTAGCTACTGTTAACGCTTTTGTTCTCACCTTTTAAGAAGTTCCTATTTATATGACATTTTATGCACTTCTTTTATTAATCATTGTAATATTTACTTAAAAATTAAGAACTGCCTTTTAAAATTGAAAGTAAACAATCTTAAAGATTGGATGTAAAAAAGGCAAACATGTGAAAAAATGTGTCATTCTTCAGAATAAAAATGTTATAACTCTTATATCACAAAGTGCAGATTTATCACCACTTTTTCGTTTATTTATTCACTGATTTACCATTTCTACCATTCACTTACATTCCAAATTACAGATTCACCAGTTTGATCCATTGATTTACTTATTTACTGCTTCCTTTACTCACCTATTCAAATACCGCATCTCCTCTTACATCGTTCCTTTCTTCTTCCATTCATTCACTATATTAAGAATTATTCACAAAAGCTTCATCAATATTGTCTCAAACATTTAGTAAGAGGTTTTTAAAATTGAACCGTGAGGTTCTTAAAATGAAACAATTCAAAATTGAGGTTTTTATAATGATAATTGAGTAAATCAGTAATAATGAACAGACGTTTTCCAACTACCTAATAAATTTCCTTTAAAATTAACTAATCGTTCTCAAATAGGCTAATTAATAATAGATAACTATTAATTAAATTACGAAATCAAACATTTTCGATAAATAATCCGAAAAAATTAAATTAATCAAAATAGCCTGAATGTGGAAAATAAGAGCTATTAGTTTAGTCAGAAGATTAGTCGAAAGTTTGCATACCTTAGTATTAATTTCATTTCCTTATGTATTTTATCCTTCTTTCGGAAATACTAAAAACAATTGAAAACTTTTTCCAATCATAACAGTAGTTTATCTTATGATAGTTTCATACAAAGAATAATTTTGAATAATTGTTTTGTATAATCATAGCCGAAAAAATGTGAATTTTAAGAAACACGAATTTCTACATAATTTCACGCTGTAACTTCAAATTACAAAACACTAAACATAAATGGTCGAATCAAATTGTTGTCCAGAAATGAAACAACAAAATGTTTGAACTCTTATAACTCAGGAACTATTTGACGGATTTCGTTTAAATTTCTTCAATCAAAATTACAAATGGCTACTGTACGTGTACAATGAGGAAAATTAAAATATATCCCCCTTTCATTAACTTTTGTTCAAATGATCGGATTTTCTCAAATTTCTTAGTTTGTGAAATGGCCCAATGTCTTGTGAATGATCTTTAATGGCCAAAAAGACGTACCACAATTCTCATAATTTAATAGCACTAATTAAGTTACTAATTTAAGTTAGAGAAACCAACACAAAAACGTACTTTCTCTGAATAAGCACATTTTAATTTCAGTGGATTTTGATTTTTGACCCTCCAGATGTAAAAGGGGGAAGCCACAATTTGGAAAATATGATACCAATAGTTTCGGCAGGAGAGCTATTGAAACTTTGAGCCCTTTAATGTTAATTTCGCTTTCTGTATGTTTCACATATCTCAAGAAACTTTCAAGCGAATCCAAATTTTTTTCGATATTAAATTTATATTTCCAGAGATCATTCCATTGAAAAATAACTTTTAATAAATTTTTAATTAGTTTTATTATTTTATTTGTTAAATGGTATAAAAATATTGAATAGTAAGATTACAAATTTTTATATCATTTTGAAATATGCAATTTTAAGTGAAAATGAATAAAGTTATGAGTATCGGCTTTTTTGAATAGTTTCTAAAATATGAAATTTAAAGAAAAAAAGATCATTTGTCTTTTTAAATTTTAAATTCTATTGTTCCAGAACAATTTGACCAGTTTCGATCAAACTAGCATATTTTGTCAATAAAAATTCCATAGTTTAAAATGATGTTGACATTTGCAGTTCAGCATTTTTCGACCCTTATCAAATAAAATAATAAACTGTTTAGATTTATTTTTTAATAGAATTGTTTCTTGATAAATTACATTTATAATTGAGTGTAAAAACATAAAATTCGTAATATTAAAAAAACACAACAAATTATAAAATTCCCAACAAATAGTGAAATTTACAAAAACAAACAAATAAAAAAAATAGTTTTTTTTAAATATAGTTTGTTCAAAAGTGAACAATTTTAGATCTGAATTAGTTTATAGGCAAAAATAGTTTTATTTGTCTTCGCTCCCTCTTCAATATATTATTTTATTCTTCAAATTAGTTTATATTTTATAGTTAATAATACTTTTAAGGACTAATTTAAAAATATAAAAAAACTTTTTTTCAAGATCTCTGTTATTTCTCTCCCCTATAAAATATAATTTTTTTCCTTAATTATTATTAAAATTAGTTGCTTCATCAAATGTATGTTGAGTACGTTACCAAAGTATATTTCCTGATACCTAATATTGTGCAGGTTAATTTCTTTAAATACTACCAATTTCAAAAAAGGCATTCCATAAATTATATTTTCTGGATGATTCACACCAAATTTGACAGGCACTGCCACAGAAATCTAATATCATTCAATAAAATGTCAAATAAAGTAAAAGTTACGATTATCCAATACCATAATTGTTAGCTTTTCGGAATAATTTTACACCGGTTTTAGCAATTATATAGTTTAAAAATGTATACTGAGTTTCAAAATGTCATTTTCCTTTGATGTCACTACAAAGAGGGAACCACCACACTATTAAAAATTTCTCTCCAATGGACGCAATGTTTTTATAAGTTTTTAAATTCTTATCATTTTTTTTTAAATGAATAATTCTGAATATAAAAAAATGTAAAAGCAGAAAAATTTGAAAATAAATTCTAATGAAAATTAAAATAGTGCTATTTAGAAAAACAAGTTTTGTTCTTTTTTCTTCTTTTCTATAAATAAATAAATGAATTGCAATAAGTAAGTTTAAATTGTTTCTTTGGTGCTGCCATCTAGCATCAGCTTTTGTATTTAACATTAAGAGAATTTAATAATATAAGGAATAAAATACATAATAGGGTTATTTTCATAAAATTTGCACTTTTGATCTCTCATGAGTTAAGGAATTTTACTGAAATAAAATTCTAAATAAAAGTTTTAAACATTTAAATTAATTTATCATTTGTTTTTAGTAAATGTAGATACATATTTTATAAATTTTTTGTTCTAAATTCCAAATCAAAGAAAGTGGTTTGAATATTTATTTTTTAAGAATTTTTTTTTAAATGCTTGCTACTCAGTGGCGGATCTAGAATGGAAATGACCCTCTTAACTACATTGGGCCTATAGAGATCATCAGATCTAGTGGTAGAATGTTTGAAAAATATGTAAACTACATTTAGCATTAGGCTATATGGCTATTAAAAATTTCCATTTTACCCGCAATTAAATATCTAAATTATTTTTCGTTCGCATTTAAAGCTAAATATAATTTAGAATCTTATATTACTTTATGTTTTTTCATATCTGAAATATTTTTTTATCTAATTTAACGGGGGTGAGTTCGAAATGTATAATTATTATTTTGAATATAAGAGTGAAAGTCTAAATGTTTACAACATTTTTACACTAATGTAGACACAATCGTTAATTTTAATTTCTCTTACTCTCATTTGTCAAAGATTATGGAACAAAAATTAATATAAACCAAACATTTCTTCAATACAGTCAAACCCCGTTATAGTGAACATGGTTCATTGTGAACTCCCGGATATAGCGAACGAAATGTTCGCTTCCGTGCCTTGCTATACACATATTATATTATTTGTGTACATAGTGAACCAAAAGGAAAGAGGAAATTGGATATTATGAACATTTTTCTGTTTTCGACTGATTTTTAATCTTTATTTTTTGGTAATTTTGAAATTTTTACTTAAAATACATGTACCGATTTTTAAAACTATTTATTGAGTGGTATGTAGCTATAAGCATTTTTTCTTGTTTGCTTCTTCTATCTCAGTTTCCCATCTCTAAATAAAGGCCATCCCTAAATGTTTTGTACGCAAGACGAAAAGCAATAAAAAATAAAAGTTAACGCATTTTTTTCTTAATACATATTGTTTTTTAATCATTTTGATATTTCTTTTTATGGGTCATTTATTTAAATATTGTTTAATAAACGGGAGCAGTTCGGAAAAATTAGTTAAAATTGTTTGCAGTGTGGATATAGTGAACTCCTGGTTATAGCGAACCGAAATTTTGGTCCCTTGAGGTTTCACTATAGCGCGGTTTGACTGCATTTAAATTAGCATGGAATCCCGATTCCACAGCGATGGGTGTACTAGATTAATAATTAAAAAAATTATTAAAAAAGATTTACTTATTATAAATGTCAAAAAATTATGGAATCTGATAAAGTTCTTTAGATGTGAAAAATCTTTATCTTTAGATATGAAAAATCTCAGATCAAGTTCCTTAATTTTAAATGAAAAAAAAAAACTCGGACTTTAGTCAATCCCTCTCTCCTATTATGCTCGCCCTTCTCCCACATGTGAAGGTCTGGATCCATCAGACCTGAGGCTTTTGTCTCGGATGCCCGGATCACTGACATAAAAATTGATGATGGATTTCAAAAAATCTATAAATTCCATCCAAATGAGGCAAGAAGAAAACAAACTCGATATTTTTTTTAATTAGATGCCTCCTACGAATTTTAGAGATATACTGGCCAAATTTAATCGCAATAGAAATGGAATAAACGAATATGGGCCTGTATGGGACATACGATAAGAATGCGTCAAAAAAACCAACTATAACAGCTTTGATATGAGCTCCGGATGGAAAACGGAAAAGAGGACGACTGAAACTAATCTACAGGCAATGATAATAAAAGAAATAAACACCCTGAGATGACTCGGTTGGAGGAGTGCCAGAGAAGTAGCTCTTGACCTTCTTGACCGGCGTGGATGGAACGCCACTATTGTGGCCTCATGCGCAACCTGGTGTTAAGAGAATTTAGTCAAATGTGGCATTTTATGTTTAAAACATATTATAAATTTATAAATTCTAATTTATTGATTTAATTTAGTTATTTAGGATTTATTTTTAACTTCTGTGAAGCATGAAAGGTTAGAGAGAGAGAGAGAAAAAAAAGAATTACACAGAAAATAAATCAATTCATGAGGAGAAAGACATTGGTAAAATTTCAATACAAATTCTAATGATAAATTAGCAATTCCTTACAAATTCTAATGATAACATTTGCTTTCAATTAAAACTGAATAAATTTTTAATAAGCTTTTAGAATTAGAAGCAGCCTTCATGTGAGTTTTCTGGCACGTCCACCTATAAAGATTTAATTAAATTAGTTACTCTTTACAAAAGCCATATTTGGATTTGATAACGGGTTAACACACTGGTAGGAGCCTTCTAAACCAGCTTTGCAAATGAAAGAAAGAATTTTTGAATGTCTGAAGAAAAAGCATAAGAGAGTACAACAAGAACTTGACTTGTGGAATTAATTAAAATGATTATGGCACTGCGAAAAAATATTCATCATTCGAGAGTATGAAAAAATGCGAATTTGATTGTATCGATGAAGCAATAATAAATTCTCAAATGATCTTGAAAGCTCTTTTTTAAACTATATTTAAAAAAAATCATGTCTATTTTCAGCTTTTGCTGTAAGGTAAATCTACAAAAAAGTTCTTATTGAATAACTGCATTACGTTTTATTAAGAAAATCTTAATAAGAGCCTAAAGTTTGGGTCGTTATAATGATTTTATAAAGCATAGTTCAATAAAAAAATTATCCTAAAGATGCTAAATATAAGTTTACAAATTATTCAGTTGATTTAATTCCTAAGTATACGCCACTTTGAAGATTTTCTTAACGATATCTATGAATCTAAAAAATCATTTTTAAAACTTAAATTATTTGAAGTTATTTTACATTGAAATTATTATTACAGTAACAAAAACTCTTTCTTTTGATGATGCGATTGAAACTTTCACCGATGTTAAAGCAAGTTTTTATTTATTTATTAACTTATATATTCTTATTAAAGTAACTAGAACACGTATTTCTACAAAACGTACTATTTTATAAGTTTGGAACACGTTGAAAAGCGTGTAGAAAATCCAAAATAGTAATGTATTTTAATAACTTTTATCCTGATCTTTTATAATTTTATTTTTTGTATAAGTTGTTTGTTATTTGTATCAAATAAAAAATTCTAATTATTTATTTATATTTCTTACATATATATATTTTATATATATATATATATATATATATATATATATATATATATATATATATATATATATATATATATATATATATATATATATATATATATATATATACATATATATATATATATATATATATATATATATATATATATATATATATATATATATATATATATATATATATATATATATATATATATATATATATATATATATATATATATATATATATATATATATATATATATATATATATATATATATATATATATATATATATACATATATATAATGTTAGTTACTTACTTAAGTACTTAAGGTGTTAGAGGTTTTACTTCCTCTAAACTCGCTTAATCATCGACAGAATTACAATAATAATAAATGATACAGAACATTTATTATTATTATATAAACATTTTTATTATTATATTACAATAAAAATAAAAATACAGAAATCAATAATTGTTTCACTTTAAGTCGTAAGAAATCGGCCGATAAATAAAAAAATAAATAAAAAATTAAATAATAATTGACTCAGAACCGCATCTGAAGAATAACCTTGACACATCTTTCCCAACCTTCTCTTTCCATGACCGTTTCTTGACCCATTATATATACTGGTTTCTTATAAGAGGGGAAATTATTATTTTATTGATTCTCTAAGATTTAAGGGCTCCATGCAAGTCCAGATTCACAAATCGCTTATGGAAGCTAATAGGTTTACGTTGTCACACTGAAGAGGATTGATTTTACATTTTTGCCCGGATTTTGCAATAATCAAAACAGCTATTAAAAGGGTAGTGCTTTACCACACTATTGCCCGTGAATTATTTATTCCTGTAAAAATTGACCTACCCAAAAAGCTTTCAGCTACGAGTATGTTAGTTATTGTCATACTGAAATATGCATAGTATATTTCCTTACATTTAAAAATCAAATTATTATCTTATTTAATGTGTTTTCAATAAATAATAATCATTAATGTAATCTGTAATTTTTTCATACCACAACCTTGAATTGAGTGCAGCATAAAATCTATTTTTAGAGATACATCTGCCAAACACATTTGCATAAAATTCGAGAACCGTTATATGATTACTGATGTTTTGAGAACATTGAAATTCTCTATTATTTCTCACACTTTCTTTTCCGCCAACACATTTGAAAGTGTAAGGTTAAGAAGAAGACACTTGGTATTAAATTTAATCAATTAATAGCCAATACATGAATTACTTAATTTTCTTTAGCAAAAACTATTCTAACGTACACAAGGGACTTTTGATTTCTTGGTGGACGGAGGTGTCTTGTTGGGCCCTGCAGCCACACCTTCCGAGCCATTTTCCAAATATTTAATTTGTGAATATGTATTTATATTAAAAATTGAGATTAATCTTTACTTTGAAACTCCGCATAATTTCAAAAATAAAACATTTTCATTTATTATAATTTGATTCTTTACTAAGCCAAAGTGATTCGTTAAAGTGCCAAGATCAAAAAATTGATCCATTTCTCAAATTACATAGGTAATCTGCAAGCTACCTAAATAAGCAGCACATTACCTACTTTAGTAAAAATAAGATCCTTTGCACAACGTTTCTGGACGTCTAAGTGAAAATTATGTTATTTCTTTATTTTTCGCTATCTAAAAAATCAAGTTACTTCAATCAAACAATCAACACATTAGTTAATAGTATCAATCATCAATCACTTTAAACAATGTAATACAAAGAATCAAATGGTTTAAAATATTATTACAATTAAGGAAATTATGTCATTTTCAGTATCTAAAATATCAAGTGAAAACAATCAAACAACATACAAATTAGTTGATGTTAGGAAGGAACAATATGGAGATCATTGATGATAACATTACCTTGGTACATTTTTAAAACTTTTTAACTGGTCACTCAAGTTAATCTGAAGCTAAGCAAAGTAGCGTGCAGATTAACGGCCTTGGAACTTCAGTAATAATAAAGTTACAAAAGAGTGTTTAGTCAATAACATCAACAAAAATGTACACTAATTCTTTGTCGAATTGAATAGTATCTAAGTGATAAGAACCGTATTTTTTAATAAGAGCCCGATTTCGTTGATTTTTGTTATAACACTGTTTAAGATAATGTAAAAATCGTTATAGAACACAAAGATTTTTTTGTAAGTAAAAAAAAAAAATGCGAAAACATAATAATTACTTATTAAAAAACAATTATTTGCATTGAGCTACTTTTTGAACCAATTTTATAATTGCAAATGATTTTTTTTTCATCAGCTACAGCAGGTAATTCTTCTAAGTCTTTTTTGTCATAAGAAAAAACGCACTTTATCGAAAAATATGAGATTTTTCATAACAGTAGTGAGTTTGCAATAGTTTTTCGTAACTGTTAGGTTCGGTCTGTTTCTGCTCTTTATGCTAGTTTTGAAACTTATACAAAATATCAATATGAAGAAAAACCACAGTTTCTTAAAAATGAAATTTGTTTGTGTTCTAATTTTCAAATATTCAGACATTTTCGCTAGTGTAATCTCTGGGCTCATAAAACTATGTCAAACATGAGAAAAATGTATTTATTTCAATAATGTTCATCGACATTAAACGTCACGCAAAATTACTGATTTGTTTTGTTTGATATTTTTTTAAATATTTGTCTGTTTTTAAGTCCAGTCAATACACCATTTAAACTTCGCTTTGAATGCAGCACACTGAAAAAGCTATTTTCCTTGGCAATCGAGCTAAGAAAAACACCCTTAAGTAATTTGAGAGATATGGCGAATACACAGAAGTAAAATTACCAAGGAAGAGTCGTACTTCTTACAGTTCTAAATTTTGCGAATCAAAAGTTATTCAGGGTGAGTTTTTTTTTTCGAAATGTACTGTACCGCAACGTGGGATAGAGATTACAATTTTAACAATTTTTAGAGTCTGAAACAATTATAGGGAATACAAAAAGAGTGTAAAAAAGCAACAGTTTCTAATATGCTTTCGATTTAAAATAATGAGGAATCATTTCAAAATAATTTTAATATGCTTTTCGTAAAAATTTTATTAAATTTTAACTGCATATTATTACAGTATCTCTTGGTAGCGTAAGGACTAACACATAGTTCATAAATAAGCTTTTGAAACAACTTTTTCTTAAAAAAAAAAAAAAGAAGAAGAAAAATCGGTAATTTGCTATTGAATCTCAAAATATTTTTTTTGATTAAACAGAAATAAACTTTAAGCTTTTTTCCCAGGCTCGAAAATTTAATAATTATCTTTTTTAGATTACTTCAAATAAAAGAACTTATTTTTGGTGATTATTTTTTTAATTCATCGCGAGATTTTAAGAAATATTTTTAACTTGTTTTATGAAGGTAAAATGTAATTTTAACTCTCGATTTTGATAGTATTTCAATTTGATTTTTTTCTAATTAGGATTGTTAAAAAAAGAAAACCAACGAAATGATCAAAGTACTAGCAAAGTACTAGTTTCACGTTCGAAATTCTTTAAATAAATCGGAAGTGAAAATTTCCAAAATGAAATCAATACTTAAACTTCGAGCTACATTTTTCTGTATGCATAAAAAACCGAACCCAGGAGAAGGAGAAGAAATCAAAACTTTAATAAAAATTTCTGAAAAAATTATTATTAAAATAGCTTAAAACAATTTACAACGTTACTTTAAAAAGAATTTGGAGTTTAAGGAAAGAATTTTAAGTGTATTTTGCGATGCGTAGACAACATCCCAAGAATTGGGACTCAATCTACATGATTTTTTGACGAGATCACGATATTAAAAATGAATTAACAATATTTTATCGAGAATAGTTTCTAGGCACTATTAGTTATGTCACAGTAAACAAAAAAGGGAAATTTGGTTCATGTTAAAATAACGCATTAAAAGAGACTAAACTTTGAAATACTATCTTAATATTGTTTATTTAATATCACTAGCCCATGTTATGCAACAAAACTAAACTCTGTTTTTTAATCAAATAGATTGAGATTTCTGTAACAACAATTGACTAACAATTGTTTATAAATGTAAAATAAACGGAATTTAATGTTAATGTTTCGCCTTCATTTGATGTAAAAAAATTATGAAAAATTGTTGTTTAAAACGGCATAGCTAAGATTTTTTTTTCATTTTATTTTTTTTAAATTCTTTGTTTGGTTGTTTTTTATTTACCTATGACAAACACGAAAAAAATTTTTCAATTATAAATGGAATTATTTTATTGATAAGTAAATGAAACGGAATTTCAAAATAATGTAATCGATATTCATTAATTAAATAAATAATCATATTTTTTATCGATACATAATAGAATGTTGCTGAAAATAAAAGAAATCTTTTTCTGAAAAGTAAAAAAAAAATGTTAATTTAAAAAAAGTATTGAGGTGATTTTTCTTGAAATTGTTTTTTTACAAAAGTTGACCATAAAGAACAAAATACTGAAATAAATAAAAAATGACTAAAATTTATAAGAGTGACGTAACGTAAATTGTTATTTTTCGAAACCATTCTTAAGCATTAAAGGAACATGAATATTTTTCAAAAAGATTAAAATCAATTCAAGAAAAAATTCTCTTAAAGAAAGTCTTCAAAATAAAGAGCGAAATCCGCCAAATGTTTAATTGTTACTGGAAAAGAATTAATTGCGTTTTAATGTTTGTTTCTCTGCATTGTATGTTGAAGTAAAAAAAGCCATTCATTTGGCATTTCGTCTTAAGCAAGGATAGAGGCTATGTGAAAGTGTTCAGAGGAAATATGTATTTTCTTTTCTTTTCTCTTATCAGAGGCGTGATTTGTGCTGCAATTCTTGATGAAGACAAGTAAGAATAGTTTTCTTTTTAAACTGTTTTGGTGTTTAACAAAGGAAATGCATTTTTTTAAAAAATTTCTTGCACATTTTTAATTTTTGTATTGATTTTAAAATATTTCAGCATAAAAACATTAAAAAATTGTTTGAAGAAACATTTTAGTGCAACATTGATTAGAAGTGTAGAATTATCAAAATCGAAACTTTGAATTCAGAAGAGCATTTCGATTTGTTCATTTGAAAATCATAGCCTTATTTAAATGCTTTTGAAAGTAGCGTTTTTTTTTTAAATTGAAACATCAAACAACAATTGCAACAAAACAAAACTGAGGAAGTTTTTCATGTGTTTTTTACTGTATAAAAATTACTAAAACATTGTTTTTAAATTATAAATTTAAAATGTATGTTATTTGTTACGTTATTATATGTTATTTGTTAAGCTTATTTAAATGCTTTTGAAAGTAGCGTTTTTTTTTAAATTGAAACATCAAACAACAATTGCAACAAAACAAAACTGAGGAAGTTTTTCATGTGTTTTTTACTGTATAAAAATTACTAAAACATTGTTTTTAAATTATAAATTTAAAATGTATGTTATTTGTTAAGTTGTAATATTTTTATTTATGCTAAGTTTGTATTATTTTTAATTAGTGATGGAATGAAATACTACGTTCGCAATTTTTCTTAAATTTAAGAGCTATACTTTCTGTAAAAAATTTAATAAATATGTTCTGTGATAAAAAGGACAATTTATAAAAACAAGAAAAAGATGCGAACAGATATTACTACATAAAATTCCAGAAAAGATTTTTTGTATTCTGAGGGATTCCATTTTGTCGTTTTTCTGAAGATTACATATAAACAAAGATAACAATTAATTATTACTATCAAAATTGCCTTTTGTTTACAAATCACTGAAGGGGGGGAAATCAAAAGTTTGATAAATCTTTTTGATAATATTCAATAAAAACTATTCATTTTAATCCAAATTCATTCCAAAAATCCAGATTCATTTTATTTCAAAAATAGCAAAACAAGAAGATACTAATAATGGAACAGAAAATTTTTAGAGAAAAAAAAAATTTGAAAACTTTACTGTGAGAAAAAAGTTTCATTAAAACTACCAGAATATGTTAAAAATTTACCGTGTTTCTGGCTTTAATATCAAAAAGTTCGGTAAATATTATCGAAGCTCTCTGGTAATGATTTTAGTAATAGTTTTATATTACGTGAGGAAATTTGGTAATTTTCGCACCTTAGAGCATGTCATGAAAACCATTTATTTGGTTAAATTTACTTTTTAACTTTTTTATTAACTATGTAGTAATGAGAAGTATAATTTTGAAAGCCAGAATTATCGATATACCATTCGCATAAGAACAGGAAAATTACGAAATGAATGATTTAAATACCGTATATTTTGATTTTATTAACAAGAATTATGCTGTTGTTTTTTTATCCTTTTCTCTAAATATGCCATTACTACACAGCACGGTAATTTTACCAAATTCTTTTCTTCGTGTTAAATTGCAAAATTAAATTGTATTTTGAAACCATAAAGCTATTTAAATGGTGTTCCTTAATAATCTCTCTTCATATATATTTTAGGAATTCCTGTCAAAAAAGTACACATTTCAGGAATCTCTACTTTATATTCTAGCGATGAGGGACAGAAAATGTTACAACACGCGACGTTTTAGAGAGTATTACGAGAGGTTTTAGAGAGAACTTTAAAGGCGATTATTAGAAACAACTCTAATTTTATCAGGCAATAAACTAGTTTTAATTTTTCTTCTTCTTTATATTACCTTTCTCACTAATCATCCAAAAAAATTAGCTAGCCTACTTATCTTTTCGTCGATTAAATAGTACTTTAGATCGGTAACGTGTTTTAATCAGTAACGTGATTAAATAACGTGTTCTAAATTAAATGATCGGTAAGGTGATTAAATAGTACTTTAGATCGGTAACGCTTTGGGAATTCATTTTTAACTAGTATTAGAAAAAAAAATTGAAGAAATACCCAGCATAATTTACGGAATACCCTGCATAATTAAGAAGGCATGCGATGTTTTAAATATTTTTACCAAAAAAATTTTTGGAGGTACGGCAGATCTATAAATATATACTCTATAAATTTTGCTTTTCCCTTAAGATATTTTTGTTTGATTTTCGCATACGTAGAAATTAAGAACGGTAGTGTGTATGCTTTTGGATTTTCATTTTTAACTAGGATTTTAAAAAAAACATAGATTGGAGTCTACTTTTACGGAATACCCATCATAATTAAGAGTCTATGCAATGTTTTCAATGTTTTTTACCAAAACAATTATTTGAGTACAGCGCGACTGTAAATGTTTCCTTTACTTTGCTTATCTATCTGTCTATCCATATATATATATATATATATATATATATATATATATATATATATATATATATATATATATATATAATTTTGTTTTTCCCAAGATGTTTTTGTTTCATTTCCGCTTAAATAGCCCTTTTGATCGGTAATCTGTATCTTTTTACTTCTATTCCAGAAATATTTACTTCAGGTGATGATTATTTAACACCCTGCATTGGACTGTGGTTGTAACTGCATTAAATAATAACGGTTATTTTCATAAATAAGCACTGAGTTACTGTATTAAATATAGGGATGCAGTGGGGAGATGAAATTGTATTCCCAAATAGATAAAAAAAAAAGTAAAAATTAAAAGACTGAATATATATATATATATATATATATATATATATATACCAGCAATTATTTATGTAATACTAATAAATAATAAGAACATAAATTAACATTATAGTCAGTCAAAAATAATTGTTTTTTCCTTCTCTTTGGATAACAAACATAAACAAAAATTCAAGACCTCTCAATCTCCTAAAATGAAACACAATTAAAATATTTTCATAAATGCATTTTCTTTACGATGACTCACCGTAAGATTTTTTTATATCAATGTATTTAAATATAAGAAATTAGTAGTGTTATGAACCTCCATTCACGAAATTGTGCCCACCGTTTAATTTGACGGTACCGGTACTTAAATGCCAATGAACGACTTGAAATTCATTAACCAACTTCGTCTATCAACAGGAAATCTACATAATTTTTTATAAGGATACGAGTATAAATATAAAATGAGATTCGTTAAAACAAATATATTTAGGGTAAGTCTAGGACAGGTAGCCGTAGTTTTTTTTTTTTTTAAATTGCAATAAAAGTACAAAGAATAGAATACAAAAAATGCTTTTGCATATTTGAATTTGTGATACATGTACTAAAAATATTTTAAGAAGAAAAATAGTGATATATTGATGATAAAATATAAAGAGAAGTGGTCATCTATCTTTACTGTTGAGGAACGTTGGTCATTTAATGTAGTAAGGAAATTTGAAGTCAAATATTTAAAATAACACATTTTATACAGTTAACCATGCACACGATTAATAAAAATGAGTAAATTTTAGCATGGAAAAGAGGTGATCAAATAAACAAATCTTATGGATAAGAGATTTAAAACATCGCTTTCAAAAAAACATTTATGGCAAAAGTTTTAATAGTTAGTACATTTTTCATGCTTGATTATCCATGTGCATTACACATCTTATCTAGTTACCATTTTTAATTGTTGCATTGTTTTCTTCCCTACAGCCTACGCATTGATCTTTATCGAATTCTGAATGTCTAGTATCAGATAAATTCAAAATTATTTTATCTTTTCGCTGCCGAAAATATTTTCTTCTTCGAGATTAGTTTAGACCGTTTAATGGTTTTAGACTTACTTACAATTTCCTCCATTTCTGGAATAATAATTTCTGGAATAATGAGGAGTTGATCATCTAATTTTTCGTGGTATTCCGATATAAATTCCTTTATATTTCGACTCAGTAAAAAAGATTAGACTATATATGGACCATAAAGGTCCAACGAGTTGAAAAAATATGTAACCTACGAATTAAAAAACACTTAATTCACGAAAAATATTTGGCCCCTGAATAAAATAAGCATTAGGCGTTTAGTTTGTCCTTTCATCATGAGGAAACAACGCTTTTTCTAAATTAATAAACAGGTTTAAACTATTTCTTCTGAAACAGCGTCTGCTGCAATCAGTAAAAATATATAGGAGTTATTTAGATTGGGCATTTAATCTAGAATTACCCAAAATTTATAAAGTTTAATTTAGAAATCTTTATTGAGTTAGTGAAACTATTTAAATTCATATTTAATATTCATAAGCTTAATTTCATTATTTATGTAGAAGTAAGAGAAATTTTCACTATTTGCCATTTTAAACAGAAAACTAAAAAAAGCGAAAGGAAATACATACGCCTGCACAATTTAACATATCCCTAGCCAGAATGATGAAAAAAAAATTTTAAGTGAAGGTGATAAAAGAATCTAGTATACATCACTTAAGAAAAACAAGTTTCTTAGAAACAGACCGAAAACCCTTATTTTTAGTCAGAATCTGATAACCACAAATATTTCACCTCCAATCTTACGAGGAAGATAACCGAAGTGTTACTCGGGATGAATTACAAATATTGATTTCTTTACAGACAGTTTTATTTTTAGGTTTTTAAATCAAATATAAGACATATTTTGTTTATTTCTAAGTAATTATTAATCAAAATGTTACTCGGGAAGAGTTATTAATATTTTTTTCTTTACTGACAGTTTTATTTTTAGGTTTTTGAATCATATATAAAACATATTTTGCTTATTTCTAAGCAATTACTAATCGAAATGTTACTTGGGAAGAGTTATTAATATTTTTTTCTTTACAGACAGTTTTATTTTTAGGTTTTTAAATCACATATAAAACTTATTTTGCTTATTTCTAAGCAATTATTGACCGAAATGTTCCTCGGAATGAATTATTAATATCTTTCTCTTAACAAATAGTTTTTTAGGTTTTTAAATCATATATAAAACACATTTTGTTTATTTTTATGCGATTATTAACCGAAATGTTACTCGGGATGAATTATTAATATTTTTTTCTTTACAGTATAGTTATTTTAGGTTTTCAAATCATATATGAAACATATTTTGTGTATTTCTAAGTAATACGGTTAAACAGCCACAATTCTATCCGAGCCAAATAGGCCCACTTTATAAAGCCATTTTGTTACGTGGGGCTGGATATATATTGTAGTAGCCGAGAGGGCTACTCCGTCAAACTCACGACAGGCTGATTAGGGGTTCGAATCCCAGCTTTGCAACAAGGACAATTCTCTCACTCCTTCAATACACGAAGAGTTTCCAGTGTTCTTCACTCTGTAATTGGTGACATTAAACTCTAAGGATACGGAACTATCATTTGCGTATAAATGGCACAGCAAACACGGAGCTCCAATGTTCGTGTAAGTTATGGTTTAAATACTATGCTAGTCGTAAATAATTACAAAACCTGATAGTTTTGTATTCACGGCTTTTTAACCGTACTAGTTGAAAGCTGTTTCGAAACTGTAAAGATAAAAATCTTTAACCTTTATGGTTAATCAGGTGGATATCAGACTGTCACAGGTTATTTTACTGAAACTTTAGAAAGAAAATTCTAATAGTGTATTAATAATAGTGTATTAATATATATATAGACTAGTTTTGACAACTTGCACATAAACTGCTGCAACTTTATATATAATTGGAGTACATACAAAAGTAAAGTTTTTTTAGAAAGCTACGACTACAGGAATTTTAAATTTATAATAAACTCAATTTTTAAAATTTTGTCCAAAATCATGTTTTTTCCCTTAAAATGTTATTATTTCTTTTAAGTTTTAAAAATGTAACAAATGTTGTTCCATATAATTGTCAATGGTTCGTTTTTAAAAGATTTATGCCCACAATAATGCTTTGTGCCTTGACTTTAAGAAATTTTCTGGAAAATTACTTTCAAATAAATCGTACGCCGAAACTTTTTGTTTTAATTAAAACACTCGAACATGGGGCGTCATGAAAAGTGTCAAAAAACATTCATAATCAAACATTGTGCTAGATTATAAGAAAAATAATAAACCTCTAATAACCGTTTCTACTGAGTGATTTTTGAATATATTTAAGTGAATTAACAAATATTTAAACAAACTTAACAATGTTTGTCTCGCGAAAACTTTTCTTCATTTCCTTAAAATAATTATTTTTATAAAATCACTAACGCAAAAATTGTTACTCTGCTCATTTTCGTATTTTTTTTTTCCTTTGATGATACAAAATCATCATATTAAACATTTGTGTTTAAAAATGATTTATAATTTGAAAATAAGAAAAAACGATTGTTTGCGACACTTTTTTTGTTATTCCGTCAATTCAAATCTTCAGGTGTCAAACATGCATTTAGGTGTAGAAAGTAATTGTCTTCTTATAATAAACACGAAAAAAAACTTCAATATGTAAGAGTTCTAAAAAATGACAACTAAGTCTTTTATGTAACTAAATAGACAGCTGGATGAATGAGGTGTAAAGAAGGAATCTAATACAAAATGCCACGGACAAGTTTTTTTTTATTTTACGTCAAAGTTGAATTTTTTTGTTCCTTTTTTTACGGAGTCGAGTAATTCAGTTTAGACAGAAAAGTAGATTCTACTGCCTGTGCCATTGCTTAACCTCTTGATACCAATTTATCGAACAAAATTTAGTACGCGTAAAATATTATTATTTTTTTTTTGTTTTTGATAGGGTATGTAATTATAAATTTGGATTTACCCTTGTTTGTCGGAGTTTTTAATAACAATGAATAAGAAAAGAAGGAAATTCTATTTAAGTAAACATCTCGACAGTTTTATGGTATATTATTTGAGTCCGATGGATAAAAATTAAAATTTATAAATTTTTATGCAATAATTAAAAATGTGTTTGAAAAAGTTAACTAAGATTAATTAATTGACTTTTTTGAAAAAAATATTTTATTTCGTATATGAGTTTGTTTTTTCTAAGCTACACATTTTTAAGTAAAAATTCGCATTTTCTTCTGTTAGCTTGGATCTCATGAAGTTGAATTTCAGATTAATATTGGAGTTAATACATTGTTGAATTTCTTCTTCTTCAGTATTTTTTTTTTACTTCTTTGTTGAGTATAAAACTAAATTTCAATAAAATTTTATTATTTTTTATTATTTATTTTATCATTATTTTTTATTATTTATAATTTTTAAAGACGTGTATAGAATTGGAATTAATAAATTTTAAAAAATTTAATTTCAAGTAAGGTTAATATTTTTTTTATCCATGCATTCCTCCTTATCATTTCTAATCGAAATAAATTATTTTTTTATAAATCGTTTTTTAGCAGTTTCTTTTAACGAAATTTACATTATTAACCATTTTTTTGATGCAAGCAAGAGCTGGACAAAGCCGGGTAGGGGCTAATACCAGGAACCGATACTTTTCACTCAACTACTGCTGATATTTGTCAGAAATTACATGCCGACAATCGCTATGCTATTTATAAATGAATATGAAAGGTAGAGTAGACTATTTATTAGCCAATGCTTCGACGCTAGTATTTTGAAAAAAATCGATTAGAAAAATTTAGATTTTTTTTCTGCTACCTATTTTACTCGGTA
Source organism: Parasteatoda tepidariorum (assembly GCF_982258835.1). Lineage (NCBI taxonomy): Eukaryota > Metazoa > Arthropoda > Arachnida > Araneae > Theridiidae > Parasteatoda > Parasteatoda tepidariorum. Next base: position 84,204,137 of record NC_141765.1, read on the forward strand.
ATTTTGAATTACTTGTATATTTATTCTCAGTAAAGTCAACATCACTGTTACCATAAATTATTTAATCGGGTTTTTCATCATGTTTAGACTATTATAAGATTTCTTCTCTGTTAAATGGTGTTGTGATTGTAAGAAATATTTAAGGATCATTTAAATTAAAATTTAAGAAAATCTTTTAAATAAAAATTAAAGCAATTTCATTCACGTAGCTGCATAGGAAAAAGAAACGAGAAAACTTGAGGATTCAGTTTTGTCCTAATTTCCCCTTTTATAAAAATTGTTACGATATTAAAATAAAATCACACGGCAAAATAAAAGCAACAACATTTAAAAAAAATTTAAATTTTAAAATTGTACTTTAGTAATGAATATCAATCGACTAAAATACCTTAGTTTTTTATTCCATCTTGATTGATGGAGGATAAATGAATCATTGAAGCGTTCTGAATAAAATTCCTCAAGCAGTTTTGGATATTGGCGAGCGAAAGCAAGTTGGTGCTGAGCCTCTTATACATTTAAAACAAAGAGGAAAGAAGTATAAAAGTTAAGGTGTTAAAAGAGACTACGAAGAAATGAGTAGGCTCTACTTATCAGCGATAGCCAGTAGGGGAAGAGTAACCAAGTAGCGAAAAAAATAATTGATACTTTTTTCCTGTCAGTTGTACAGTTCGAGTTATTCATCAGTTGTTAATAGCAATTGAAGATGCTTTTATCGCTAAACAGGGCTTTCGTTTATTTACTTCAATAGTCAGGAAAAAAAGAACATAAGATGAACTTAATTATAAAACTTCCATCGAAACAGATAATCATTATCTTTAAAAAAATTGTTTGTAGTTGTGATTAATGAACAAACTTTCTTCGAAACACTCTTAATGGATTTTTACAGAACTGCTTTTGGATAAGTTTCTGAACTTTGTTTTTAACAAAAAAGCACGCAACAAATGTGTTGAAGAAATGCCAAGAAAGCCTAGTAATGCAATCTATCTTTTAAAACAAACATTCAGATTTGTCGCGTAAGCCTGCCACCGGTGCCAAAACTTCACTCGTTGTATGTAAAGTTTGGCACACGTTGACATTTTTTACAAGTTTTCACATAATCAATCATTTTATTAAAGATTGTGTCTCCCTCTAAGAAAATGTATTTTAGCCAAATTTTTTTTCTCAATCTACTTCATTTTTAGAGATTTGCACTGGTTACGAAACGAAATATTGAATCTGATGCCTGAATTTTAAGCATTAAAATGCAATCGTAACGGTTTAAATGGTAGTTCTTAAATGTAACTGCTAGTCAGTGCCGACAACATTTTAAACTACAAAATTGGACACAAAAACTAACTTCGGGTAGCCGCTATCTGGAAAATATAAACCCATTAGTGTAATCAGATTTCTTTAATTTTTGATTCATTAATGTTAGTTTCGCTTTTTGCAAATTCAGCTTTAACGCTCTTTCTCTGTACACACAACATATTATATATATATATATATATATATATATATATATATATATATATATATATATATATATATATATATATATATATATATATATATATATATATATATATATATATATATATATATATATATATATATATATATATATATATATATATATATATATATATATAAAAGTTTAGAAATTGACATTTTAAATTGTATTGAAAATATCTTATTTTTTCATTTAAAAGAAAGCTTCTCAGTTCTTTTAAGATTAATGTCTAGTTCGACAGAATTTGAGTTTATTTAACAAAATAATATTAAATATTTTACGGCATTTTTGGATGATCTGAAAAGAATTTCGTTCAAATGAGAATCGATGAAAGAATGAATGTCATTTAATTGTTATTTATGACAACACATTAATGACGTCTTACCTAAAATTAGCTCGTCCTTTAGTAGAAGATTTCCTCTCTAAAATTTTGAATTTATTGATGTCATTTAAACACTAGACAATCGACTGATGACAGTTTAATGATTTTAACTGGAGAGACTCTTTCAATTGCTGAATTGATTATTCAGATTTTACCATTTAATAAATCCGACAAGATTAATTACATAATACAACTATCTTAATTATTTTTTGTCAAAAAGAATTACAGTCATAATATATAGATATCCCAATATTACAGTCAAAATTCTATTCATCAATTTGAAAAATAATTTAACCTTTAGGGTAATAAAATGAAAACATTGTAATGCCAACTTCCGATTTATTTTTAATTTTTACAAGGTATCGTTTGAATTTATTACCATGAAACATGTAAGTTATAACGAAATGTTTATGTAAGCCAATCTCCAAAAAAGGGCAAGTTTCAAATATAAATCATACAGAAATAAGCATTTTCTAATTGATTTGTTCTTTTACTTAAATAATAAATTTATAGAAAAATGATTCAATGATTAAAATGAGACAGATTTGCTTTGGACAGTCGTATATTTCACGGATAGGAAAATAGCATTTCATTGCACTATTTCATAATAGCATAAGAGTATAAATACTTGTAAAACTATTTTAAGAAAACATAAATAATTTTAAGCATTTACTTTAATCTATTTTCTGTTGAAACAGTAGCCCGATTTCATACGTTATTTTTTGGACATGCATCAAAACACTAAATTGCTTAACACTAATTGCTAAAACTTAAAAAACGAAAGGAGCTATACTTTTAAAACGTATCTAGATTTTCGAAAATAAAACAATAGAGAGTATTTAAATGCAAAATAAGTTCATCTTTACTTAAATTAATTAGTCCAAGTGATTTCATAATTATACAATAACAAAAAAGCAGGTAGAAATTTTAAATAAATAAAAATATTTTTTAATAAAAGTTGTAATATGTGCAATATAATAAATAGTATTACCACATCCGGTACAAATTTAATCCATATTACACTCAGAAAAGCTGCCTCCCCCATCTACATGTAAATTAATTGCAGATATGCATATCTTAACTAGTAATACAGTAATATTAAAAAATCAGGTATTTTTATTTTAACTTATTTTGTATTTCCTAAATACAGAATGCACTTGCTTTGTAAGATTACTTTTGGTGCATTTTTCAAATGATGGAAGTAGTACATAGACCTAAATTTTAAGCTCTAACAACAATTAATTTTAGTCAAGTTAACATTTTTGATTAAATTTATAATTCTGACTAATGGCAAGAGTTGACATAAATTACGGTTTTCTATAAATATTTTTCCAACTATGAAGGCCAATTTTGGACCTTCATGAAGTTCTAACTGTGAGCAAACTATTTTTTTTATAAAAAAAATAGTGTTTAGATGTTGACAAACAAAAGTAAGAGCACAAGGTTTAAGTATAACGGTTACTCGATATTACTCTTAAATAGCAGCAATAAATAAAACTTGAAATAAAAAAACGTAAATAAAGCACAAATTAAAGCTCAGAAATGGATATAGTATAAGTTTCGGTTCTATAATCAAGAAAATGCTATAATTTTTGCTTTTTCACACAGAGTTTTGGTTTCTTGTTTAGAGAACCGACAGTATAGTATGTCCTTTCTATACCTTTATTTGAACTTTATCCATTTGTTTTGCGTTATTTATACGTAGCACTAAGTATAACTTTTCCTCATTTGGAGATGAGTTACTGTGTGTGAGATTTTAAGAAAAAGCAATTAGGTGTTTTTATGCATGTTCTAAAGAGTAACGTAAGGAAGCATGCTATTATTTAAACAGAAAATAGATTAAAGTACTTTAAACTTATTTATACATCATTAGAGTATTTTTAAAAGTATTTGAGTATTTTTTTATGCTCTTATTAAATATTTCTGTCATACGTGAAATATAGGAATGCCCAAATTATGTAATGTGCGCAATGCCAATAGTCTTTCCATAAATTTATCGTTGATGATAATCTGATAATCTTACAATTCAATAAAAAAGTTAATATATATCATAATAATTATCATAATAATTAATATAATATCATAATAATTTTATTTAAATATAAAAGAACATTGCGTATACAGTGAATATTTAGTGTCTATAAGATTAATCTAATTCAAAATTTTCTGTAGTTAATGTTATTGTTCTCGTCCTTTGAGGTGTTTCTTTTTATAAAACAAAATCTAGATTGTTGTTTGAAGAATGACATTTGTAAAAATGAATGACAGATAATAAAACAAATTTGTTACTTTGCCAGCTGGAACTTATTAACATCAAGTGTTAACGATCAATTAGTTATGCGAACGGGGAAAGCCTAACATCATTTTTATGTGTTAAATTGCAATTTTTGATTCTTTCGAGACGCGTAAACATTAATTTCCTTGAAATTCCATTTATTTCCTAAACAAAATAAAACTTTCAAAAGCTATACAAATATTCTACAAAAAAAAAATACTTTTGCTTGGTAAATCACAAATATCACAATTTGCTCAATTATTGTATTCGTGATTCACTATACAATAACTGTTTAATTTTTTCAATTAGGATATGAAATAAGGATCCATGAAAAAAAGTCTAGGACCAAAAGAAAAAAAAGTAAAGAAGTCAAAATTTCTAATTCTCGAATTTTCCCTTAAAATTGCAATTCCCTCACTAAAAATTATCTTCAGATTTTCATCAGGAAACTAGATTTTTTTCAGATTTTTTTATACACAAAAATCTTAAGATTTTTGAAGGTATTGCTTTTTTTAAAAAATATCTGTGGAAAAACATTTATTTGTCGATTTGAACACAAATTTTTCTTTTAAAATATTTGGCGTAATCCTGTCCTCATTCCTGCTATCATATTGGTAACATTGAATAATTTTTTCAGCTTTTCAAAAAAACACCTGCAGGTATTTGGCCTACTTTTATAGTTTTTTTTTTTAATTTTTAGAATTTATTTTCTTTAGAAGGTTATAGAAATGATCCCATATTACTTACTTAAAAGTTTAGTCAACAGCCAGATGTCGACACATGAATGACAATGAGGCAATGAAGACAAGATTGTAAAAACGTTTTCAGAGAAAAAAGTTCAGAATGTCTAAGAAATGCTTCTACAAAATCTAAAGATATTTTTTAAAAAAATGAAAATCATCCAAACACATATATTGGCCTCTGACATTAAAGTACAACCAGTTTTCCAAGTCTTAAAAAAAAAAAAAAAGAATGTGCGTAGAAACAAAACATTTGAAGGAAATGTGCACGAAACAGATCTTTATTGAATGCGATATAGAAATTTGCTTAAATTCAAATAAAAACATCATTTTCAGCAAATAAGCACATTTAGCAGAAGATTCCCTTCTCAGAGAATACAGTACAGTGCTCAAAACAAAAAACGAAACACCCTGAATAACTTTCGATCTAATGAAAGGATTTTCACGTACCAGAATTCAATCTTAATGACACCCCACAGCTTATAACTAACTATTCAGACTATATTTTAAGTTTCGAAATGACGCAAAAATGTATTTTCGGTTGATTTTGATTCTTGACCCTCAAAATATAGGGACGGTAAGCCGCAATCTGGAATTTCTGGTCTCAATAATTTGGCCAGGAGAGCGGTCAAAGGTTTGAACGAAATCGGTCGAATAGTTGGAGAGAAATCAAATTTCAAATATTTACCTTTTTTAAAATTTGATTACTTCTAAACTTTCCAACAAGTTGCTCTCAAATTTTGCATTTTGTCACTTAAAATAACATTTTTTAAGATTGTGCGAATATTGTGGAACTTACAAGTCAAAATTGCTTCGACCATTATTAAATAAAACATTGAAAAGTAATTTATAATCATTTAAAATTATATTTTAATTTAAATTAACTTCGGATAAACGAATTTTATAGTCGTGTGCAAAAAATTTTTATTCTCCTAAATAGTTCTCGAGTTAGGTCGAAATACGCTAATAGTAAAATTAACAATAAGAGATCCAAACTTCCGAACGCTCTCTTGACCAAACTATAGGACCATATGTTCTGAATTACGGCTACTCCCAATTTTTGACGATTCAGAAGAGAAAAAGCTATGCTTGATCAGAGAAAGTGCGTTTTTGTGCCTTATTTCGTAACTTAAAATATCGCCTACGTTAGTTAATTAGCACATTTGAGATCACGTTTTCGAATCACCAGTAACGCGCACCCAGGATAGGGTTTTCAGAAACTGTAAGCAAAGGTTTTTTTTTTTTTTAAATCATTAATTCGATTTTGTAGAATTAATCTATATAAGAAGAAAATGATCTTAAAAGTAGTTTTTATTTCAGAACGGAAGTAAAGTTCTTTTTCTGAGTAAAGAATCTACAAACAGAAAATATTATCGAAACAGTTCGACAGGCTTTTTTTTTCTTCTTTGAATCCCTTTCGATTCTCAGAAAAAGATTTCACTATGTGGGGGGAGACAAACTATTTTGGAAACCAAAGAAAGGTAGAAGAAGGGACTTCTTTGGTGAGTTGAACAGGATTTATACAGCTACCCAGTGTCACATTATTCATCACTTTCTTTCATTATTAAGTGAAATCCCACTTGCTTGTACGTGCTCGAGTGGTGAAATAAATGTTTGCTTAGAGCATTTTTTTGGTTTTAATTTCCTCACAATATCAGAGAAATATAATTATATATTTCTCTGTAATATCATTAGAAGAAAAAAATTAAATCACTTTCTTTCGTTGATCTGAACAATGTTTGATTATTCAATTAGCAAAAAAAAAAAAAAAAAAGAAAAAAAAAATCAGGAGTAATGCTGAGATAGCATTGTTTCTTACAAGAAAAAAATATTACGTTCAAAATGAATTTGGAAATATCGATATCACGGGCCACAACGATATAGATACCACGTGGTAGGACTGTACAGTCTTTAAAAGATTTGGATTCCACCAAAAAGAATTCCCTCAAAGGGTGGTGATGATTATGATTTTGAATTATATATTGAATCTAGAAAACAGGTAAAAATTTTTACATTTTTTTAATGGCATATAAATTTTAAATAAGATTTCAGAAAATGCTTAGATAAATTGTGAAAAGAATGGTTAAAAATTAATTTTGTGGATCCTTCGAGAAAAATCAAAATTGGTGGGCCGGTAAAAATATTTTTTTTGCAAAACCCAGTTACAAAAAGCAACTTTATAATAATTTTTTTAAAACTTTTACTAATGCCTTAGATTTTATCATTTTATTAAGTATTCAAATCGTGATAATTTGAAGAAAAAAAATTTATATTCAAATAACTAAGCCACGCACTGACAGACAATAAGGAATAATATTCCTGCACACTTCAAACAAGCAACCTCTTTTTTGGATAAATTTTTAAATGAAGACAAATTCATAGAATTTGCTACGGCAATTTCAATTATTAATAATGGCAGAAAATAGTGATAAAAATAATATCCTTAAAAATATTTTATGATTTAGATCAAAATATTACGGAAGAGTTAATTTTTAGGCGCAAATTTTTGGCATCTTCTGGTAAAAAAACCAGTGAATGTTATCCCTCTTTACCCCTGAAAAAAGTCGCTATGACGGGGAATATTCACCTTATTGACCGTAATGGATACATGGCCAGTCGTAACGGTCATTTTTCTCATTCAAGATTTTAAAATCATAACTCAATTTCACTAAACACGTTAAACGGCCTTGCTCTCATGCACAAAAAAGAAAACGAGAAAAAGAAAACAAATGAAAAAAAGAAGACTAATGAAAAAAAGAAAACAAATGAAAAAAAGAAAACAAATGAAGAAAAGAAAACACAAAACAGTACAACCTAAGTAACTTTTGATCTAATGATCGGATTTTTAAAAAAGATACATAAAATCGAACTTCTTCTGAATAAGCATACCTTTTTTCAAGGGATTTGAATTCCTGACCTGCAAAATATAAGAGGTCGCCGCAATCCGGAAAATAACAGTCCCTTGATCAGTAGAGCGATTGAAAGTTTGGACTCCTTAATGTTAATTTTTTTTTTACATATTCCGCCATGACTCAAGAACTTTTTAAAAACTATCTGAAAAATTTTTTCGCATAATTATGAAATTCGTTTGTTTAACGATAATTCAATACAAAAATAAATTTTTATTAATTATTTATTATTTAAATTAATAATAGCAAAAAAACTTTGAACAATAAGGTATTCAAATTTCAAATCATTCTAAAGAATGTAATTTTGTATGGCAAAATGCAAAATTTGCACGAAATCGGTCGAATAGTTCCTGAGAAATTGAATTTTAAAAAAGTCGTATTGTTATAATTCGATTTCTCAGAAACATTTCGACCGATTTATTTCAGGTTTTATACTTTGCCATATAAAATTAAATTCTTTAACATAATTTATCAATAATAATAATATTAATAATTATTAAAAATTATTTTAGGCGTGAATTTATCCTTGGATAAACTTAATTTATCATTGTGTGAAAATTTTCAATTCACTTAAAAAGTTCTTGAGATATGGCAAAATATGCAAAAAGAAAAATTAACATTGAGGTGTCCTAACTTTCGACAGCTCTCCTGACCAAACTATAGTCACCATATTTTCCAAATTACGGCTAATTAAACTATGGTAAATTAATATAGTCCTAGTACATGGATATTAATTATCAAATTAATTATGCCCTGAATCTACTTCATAAAAAAAAATGGACGAAAATTGAAAATTTAAGTATGAAATTTTTTCTTTATTTTTACTCATTCCTTATTTTCTGTATTTTATTAATATAATTTAATAAACAATCTATTCGTTGCGTAACAAATTTGATTTATTGATGAAAAATAACTATCAGTTTAAAGAGTTTTTTTAATTTATTACAATAATAATATTTTATTTCATAACCATCGTTGAACAGAAGACCCATTTTTTGAGCTTACGACTACTTATGTTCAACTCAGTTGCCTTGTAAATTTGAACCCCATCCAGAAGACAAGGAAACTCCTGGATCAAATATTGGGATAAATTTGCCTTCGTGGAGGACTTTTTGATAAAAACTAACCAGCATTTGCGCTACATGGAAAGGAAAACCGCGAAAAGCTCCCATGGTTAGCTTAACGGCAAGGGGACTCTAACCCATGATCCGTCTGTCACTGAGGATGTTTTACGTCAGCACTGTGGTCGGTGCGAGCCGGGTGCGGAATTCGTATCGACCAGGCATTCCTGGGATTCGAACTCGGTTCATCTCATTGGAAGGCGAACGCTCTAAACCCTGAGCCACCACTGCTCAACGATAATAATATTGAAAATATCTTAGTGTTTAACATTCATGAAAAGTAAAACTAAGATTATCAATTTTAGCACCTCCTCCCCTAAAATGTCGTCTTGGTACGTAAAAATCTGATCATTAGAGCAAATGTTATTCAGGGTGTTGTTCTATTTTTATTTTGTGAAATTGCACACAGTTTTATGTGAAAAATAGTCTTTGAAACATTAAAAGAATGGATATTAGTAATAAATGTCTCCCTTCCTAACTGCAATGTATTATTGGCACGGATTTTCCACGCTAACAGTATAATTGTCGGGGGCCAAGACACGTAAAAAAGACCCTAATTTGGTGTAACACCCTCATAAAAGACGTAAACTCATAACTTGTATGCTGAAGTATTCCCCATTTTTTATATTTCTTATTCAGATCTGGAGATCTTAAGTGAATATCTTCACATTCCAGAAAATACTTGTCATGGTGTGGTCTTTGTGTTCACTTACTGTCGTCATTTAAAATGAATTCAGAACCAACTGAACTCTTATGAAATCGAGAATTTCATGGACACATCTATTTACTTAAATTAGTAATCTCTTTTAAAGACAAGGGTGGTCATGCACCCAACATACATTCTCAAACAATCAAACTTTCATAATAGCTGACTATTGGAGAGTGGGTAGAGTATCCCTGAAGGATACTATTGTACGGGCAACTGTCCGAGATAACAAACATTAGAGAAGTGGTAGTTTATTATCTGAAAATGTATCACTTACGGTAGGTGGATGATAACCTACGACTTTAAAAGTGGCTTTGTCACTGGTTCGCATATAGAAACATGTTCTGTGAGTCCCGTGTTTGCTTTTTTAGAGATACAGTTATTCTAGATTTCATTCAAACAACTTGCGATTATTTGAACCTTAGAAAGTTGCAGATTTTTGGAAGTGTGAAGGTATTCACTGTATGTTTTGGCCAGTCATCGCTCCAGACCTGAATCCATCATATTTAAAATTATTTTATCAAATGTTACTTTTATACCTTTAAATAATGGACCTTTTTACGTTCTAAGTTACGAAATTAAGAAAAAATCATTCGAATAGTTATCCAGAAATGATACCAAGTATAACGTTTTATTTTCATTTCTCCGTATTTATATAACCAATTTTTTTATTTATTTAATGCTTACTAAACTAATAGTTTCATATAGGTTAGAAATTTTTATACTTTTTAAATAAACTGACGGTTAAATATAACAGAATTAATATTGTAAAATACAGAAGTCGTATATATTAATCGCATTTCGATAGACCGTTAAATATAACAGAAATTAATACAATTAAATATAGTAATCGTATGTATTAACCATAATAAGTTAATCTTGTATCGATAGACTATTAAATATAACAGAAGTAAAACTATTTTCTCTTGTAATTACTTTTTTGGGAAACAAATTAGCGTCATTAGTTGTATAAGTAACCGGAAACGTTTCATCACTCTGTTGAGCTAAAAGGGTATTTTGATATTTAAATATCAAACATCATCCAAAAAAGAATATGATAATTTCAAAAAAGGTGACTTTGTGTGAGGGCAACAACGCTCAATAGCTAGCATATATTATAAAAACAAGTTTTTAAAAGTTTAAAACCGGGTAAAAAAAAACTGAATCAACTATATACAATAATTACCTTAAAATTTTAAATCGGACTAATAGATCGAAGATTATAAAAAATCCAGATTTTTTATTTTTTTATGTAAGTACATTTCATTGAGATTTATTTAAATCTAAGTGGGTTGATAAACATTGTAAAAACTTAAATACAAAAATTTTAATTTAAAACTTTTTTTTTCTGGTAAGAACATTACAAATGGTTTATATAAATAACTCCTTTGTGAAACAATGACATTTCATTAAACATATGGACATTACGTTTTTCAATAACCTATATATATTACTTTTTTAGATTTAACAATTCATTGCCTGAAACATTCCGCAGTAACATAGCAGATGGAACAGAAATTCATTACTCAAACATTTCAACAAACTATCATACTGTTGCAGAAACAGTTTTTCCAGAAATAACTACAGTCATACCATTTCATAATGTTCGCTTAGCATTCATAGATAAGTTGCTAGAAAAATACGACAGAAGAGCTTGGCCAACCTATGGTACAAGTAAGTATAGTTATTACTTGTTTTGCTCAAAACGCTTTTTATATTTCTCGTCACTTTAAAAAAAAAATAATAAATAAATAAAATAAAAAAATTAAATTATTAGAATTTTGTGAAATTTTTTAAATAAAATATATTGCGCAATGATATATCCATTGCATTTTAAAACATTCATCAATAAACAGCTATGAGTTTTGATAAGTAACTAATAAAAAAAAGTACAAAAGCAATCATAATAACTTCATTACGATCAAGTTAAAAGTCTTTTTTCTTTATATAACAAGCATGCTGAACATAGCTTAAAAATGGCACAGCTCGGACATGAAAAATTTCTATCCTTTGACAAACTGGTAAATACCCACCTAGTGGTAAGTGGTAAAAAGTTACACGACTTAGTGTTTCCTATTTTGTTAGTAAAGAGGAGTAAAATAAGACAAACAAATACATACTACTAATTTAACAAATAATATACTGCACTTTCTAAGATTTTTTAACAAATGATATACTGTACTGGCTAAGAGTATCCAGATAACCCAGTAGTACGGACTCGGGCAGTTCTGAGACTTATGTGAATAAAACTAATATTAATATGGTGGTATTAATCTGATTTTGGTTCCTCTTATACGAGTACATCGATGGCAGACAGCCCACGGAGACTTTCTACCAGTTTTTGATAGACGGCCATAGTAATTGACTTTCAAGCGTTCATCACACTTGAAGTGTGTGCTGGCAATGAGCCTTCATTGCAAGAACTCATCTATTCTATTGGCTGTCTACGTAATTTGCGTACTAATTCGTCTCAAAGATGTTCTATGGGATTTAGATAGATGCTTTGAGAAGGTCAATTCAGAACACCAAATTCATAAAACTATGACTGCGCAAGTCTTGATGTGTCAATGAGTTCGTATTCCTGCTGGAAGAGACATGATATTATCAGAGAGTTGGGAGAGAAGTATTCACTTGAGTATCTACATACATCTTAAAGTTCATACTCCCAACTAACTCATACTAACCAAATTAAAACCATGGAAAACAACTCGACACATTAGATGGGAGTTCAAATACCTTTACCAGATAGTGGTAATTCAAAAATTATGACTGTTTTATGTATAAAGAATACAATTTTATGCTCGTACCTATTTGCGCACCTGACATTCTGCCAGAATCAATGAAGGATTGTTTCTTAAGTATTTTTTATGTTGAATCGAATAAAATTTGACAATAGAACTGATTGTTCAGGAAATGCATAATAACTACTATTTTTGACTTGTACTTATTTACTTATGATAATTTTTGCTGTTTTCATATGTAAATGTGTACATATATACTTATGATAACTATTTAATTGAATGCTATTTTTTTTGTTTACGTTTATTTAATATTATCAAACTTAGATGTCACTCTTAATATCGTAATTGCGAGACAATTTCGTACCATCACTGTATTCTTTCTCTCGAATGCCCCTTCCGGGTGTAACAAAATGCTTTGATTATTTATCAATAAGTAAAATTTTGTTACTTGTACTTTGTATGACTGAAACACTTATAACTTCTGAACTATTAAGTTTTTATCCATAAAATCTTTATAAATACTACTGTCTACTGTGTAGTTCTACTGTCTCCATATAGTTCTACTGTCTCAGGAAAATATTCATTGCATCAAAAAAAAAACATGTGTCTGGATAACAGTGAATAAATTTCTCTCCTCTTAACCCTGTTTTACTCCACTTTTTTTTTCATTTTACACCACCCCGCTAAAACCCAATGTGCAATATTTTCCCATTAACAAACCTAGCACGTGATTTAGGAAATTTATTTTGGTATGAAAACTTAGTATATCAATAGTCTATCCTAGTGTTGTTTACCCTATTTAAAAAAAAAAAAAAAAAAAAAAAACGCACTGGCCTGCCAATTTTGAGCAAAACGCAGTTAAGAATTTACGTACGTTTTACATATTATTTTAGTTTTCATTCTGCAAACTGTGCACTGGCCTAGTGGTAGCGTACTTGTTCAATAATTTGGGTGGCTTTAGTAGTTCAATTCTCGAAGTTGCATTTTTTCTTTTCTTACTTTTTTTTAATTAATACTTTTTTCTGTTTACCTATAATTAATTTAACTACAAATTATTTTATTTTATTAATTTTATTTTCTAAATTATAGGATATTTCTTGACATTTCAATTATCTCAATAATTTAATGTTTCAATTAAATAATATTTATTAAGAAAGTGGTAATAATAGTTAAAGAATTATATTTTTCAGTGATGGTATTCTTCCTAAATGTACTAGTCTCGTACAACCATGAAACGTTTACTTTTATAATCAGATATCAATTCTAATAAAGGCTTTACTAAATTCTGAATTGAACAAAATTACGGCAAAAGTTCATGCAAAGACTGTACATTTAAATACAAACAAACAATGGAAACACTCTTAGTTGATTTTCTAAAAGAGGGTTTGAAAAAATTTAAATTGTTTTTCATATTACTTTTGACCAACTTAAAATTGAGGTTATATATATATATATATATATATATATATATATATATATATAACAAATTTTAGCACCCAAAAACCATGGTCTACGTGTTTTATTTGTAAAATTTAAATCTTATTATTATTGTTATTTTTTTGGAAATATGTGATGAATATTCCTGAATAATTTAGAAAAGTGAAAACTAATTATGATAAACCCATATATTAGGGATTAAAACGATAGGAAAAACTATTTGCATTACTTTAGCGATATTATTCATAAAGTTTGAAGCGGACTTTTGTAATAGCATTGTAGCTGTTGTTGATGACACTTGGACAGGCCTAGCTTTCCAGCCATTGGTCTTTTGTGATTTAAGTCACTGAGGCGCGCCTTTCATTTGACAAAAGAGTACCCCAAGGGCAAAACTACGTCTTAACTCAGAACCCAATGGATAGATGGCAGTCATACTCATTCCTGCTGCCACTGCCTCAGTTTAGACATAAATCTAAAGAAGGAAATTTTCAACTGATCCTTGTGCTCATGGCACTACTCAGCTACCGACCACAGGACATTCAATTTAACAGATTTCACAAATACTTTTATTACATGTACTCGGTGGGTCTTGGTGGAGTCAAGGATCGATCTCAGGACCGGGGGCCGATTCTTTAACCACTGGGATACCACGGCCGTATTATAATTTAAAATATCTTGATCAAAAAAAAAAAAGTGCGAAATGTTTTTTAATTAAAAAGAATTCAAATTTTCTAAAGAATGTCTACATCTTAAAGGTACTGTACTATAACTGGATGTAAAAAATGTTTATGTTTTACTATTCAGAAATTTTATGAGCATTTAGGAATTGCACGTTAAAAAATAATGAATAGGTGTTAAAACCGATGCTTCGAATTTTATAAACGAGTTTTTGATTTGCGCTACTTAATTGGAAGCTCAATTCTTCTTTTTATAGTATTCGTAATAAAATTTTTTCATCTTTCTAAATTCTTGGTATGATGTGTAGTTAAATTGAATGTGAGTACAAAATGCTTTTAAGCGAGTTTAATAGCAGAACAAACATGACGCATAAAACTTGATTTGTCATATCTTTCTGAATAAATTCTAAGCCTTACATGACGTTTGAAAGATTTAGACGTTTCTTTAGCGTGTCTAACAGGGTTTTTTTTTTTTTTTTTTTTTTTTTTAATTTCTTTTACTTGAAGATTATGCAAGGAGATTTGTAACAAATTCCAATTGATTTATTGATCTCAATGAAATATAAATTTAAGTATCTGATAATAGTAAGAAATGTGGTATGATATAGCATATCGAGCTTAATTAAACTCGTTTAAACAAAGTTTAAATAAACTTTGCGCATGGAAATTTATTTTTCAAGCGCTCTTCAGAAAAATACTTTATTAATTGCTAAAATCTTTTAAGGCCCTTTTCATAAGATGGTTGATCAATTAATTCTATTGGCAAATAAATTCAGGAGATAGAGCTTTCAACTTCCAATAAGGTCGCCCGGGTTCGAATCCCAGCGATGGCTTGTCGATACGAATTCCGCAACCGGATCGCACCGACCACAGTTCTGACGTAAAACATCCTCAGTGGTAGACGGATCATGGGTTAGAGTCATCTTGACGTCAGGTGAACTGTGGAAGGTCTAAAGGTTTTCCTCTCCATGTAACGCAAATGCTAGTTAGTTTTATCAAAAAGTCCTTCACGAAGGCAAATTTACCCCCAATATTTGGTCCAGGAGTTTCCTTGTCTTCTGGATTGTGTTCAAATTTGCAAAGCTACGGAGTTGAACATTAGTAGTCGTGAACCCAAAAATTGGGTCGGCTATTCAACGAAGTTTATAAAATAAAACAAATTCTGGATTATTTTTCTTGTTAATTTTGCAGTTAATGCATAATATAAAATTACTTCTTGAAACTCTAATTACTTGAAAATTTGCAATGCTTTTATTTATTTATTTTTAAATTTTCACACAATATTTTTTGCCAAGTAACTCTTTTTTGGAAGAAATATTCTTATTTTTAAGAACATGTATGCTAAATTTAGTTTAAGTTAGCCAAGCTTACTAAGTTACCTGTAACAAATTAGTTTTCAGGTCTAACAAATAGCGTCGTCACAAATTTTTGAAAGCAGTTAATTCCACGCGTCGTAAGAAGTTAAATCAAAGGACTTCATCTGTCTCATTAGGGAATAATGCCAAGATCTCTAAAATAACTACTCATTAAAAGTAAACGTTTAACTGAAACATCTTTACGGTTACAATTAACAAAACATGCACAACTTACCATTCATTTCTATATGTTTTAAATAACGTTCATAATTCATAGAAATTTTAATTTAAGAGAAAACTGAAATTCACAAATGAATAGCTAAATTAAAAATGACAAGAAGGTGTGAATATCAAGCATGTTATTAGAAAGAAAAATTCCTACTGTCTTTTTGACGAATTCGGAAATGGCTTGGCGCCATCTAGACAAAATTATCCTAATAGACAAAATTTGATATTTCTTTTTTGAGTATTTCGTCATTCTTTTTAAACTGTAAACACTGATCAAAAATTTTTTGCACCAGATTAAAAAATTCCTTTAAGTAAAGATAATTATTGCAAATTTATTATTTTAGTTTGAGACAAAATATTTTGCGTAGTCCTTATTCACATAATTTTAAACGGCTC
The DNA here is from genome assembly GCF_982258835.1 of Parasteatoda tepidariorum. Taxonomy (NCBI): domain Eukaryota; kingdom Metazoa; phylum Arthropoda; class Arachnida; order Araneae; family Theridiidae; genus Parasteatoda; species Parasteatoda tepidariorum. The sequence goes on from NC_141765.1 coordinate 84,220,593, forward strand.
AGTTCAAAATTTGAACGAAGTTGCACAAGTAGTTTAAAAAGAAATAAAAATTTAAAATACTATGGCTTTTCTTTTTTTTTTTTTTTTTTTTGTTAATTTTAGAGCAAGGAAATATGTTTCAAGTTACATAGTTATAGAGAATATAAAAATTTTTGATAATTGTAAATTTTTCCATTTTTGATTATTTATAAATTAAACAATAAAAATATTACATATTGCGTAGATTCATCTTCCGACAAGCAAGTTTTGTGACTATGTGCAAAACTTTTTTGGTAAGTGATAAATATTTTTGATGCGATAGCAGTTATATGGCGAAATGTAGAAAAAGTAAAATTAACATTAAGTAGTCTAAATTTTGACAAATCTGACTAAACTTATTGAGACCATATTTTCTAGATTGCGGCTACCTTTACCTTGAGTGTTAAAAGTCTGAATCGATTAGAAAAAAGGTATGTTTATAAATAAAAGCAGTACGCTTTCGTGTCTGATTTTATAACTCTAATTATCGGCAGCAGTATGTAACTAAAAAATTTGAATTCGACCTTTCTAGTGCGACGTAAATTAACTACAACTACAACTCGACCTTTGGGACAATAAAAATTGTTCTTCAATGCCCCTCAAACGTTATTGAGGGTGACATCTTTTTTTTTTTTGCTACATGTTTGTTTTAGTCCAGGATTAGTTGCAAAGCCTTATATTGTTGAAGCCTTAACCACATACTCCTAAATTCCCTTATATACTACGTCATAATATTTTACTAATGCAATGCAATCTAACTTAAACAAACTTCATCTCTGTAAAATTGTTTTTATTCCTTAATTTTTGTACATGAGTGTATATGTCTTTGAACCAGAGAACAGTCCATGATATATTATCGATAATAAGAAATATATTGCCTTTAAAAAAAACATTTGGAAACAAAAAGAGCTGTCCCAACTTATTAAGCTGAACTAGCTCAATTGACCCTCAGTAGTACATCAATTGTAAACGTTTTCTGGTTTCCAATGATTCTGTTTTAATGCTTAACTGATTCCTTGCTGCATCTTCCTTTAGAAAACTAACTAACAGTGAATCGTTTTCGTTCGTAACGCTTTCAATCTAGTTTAAGGGTAGAGAGTAGCAGCGCTTTTGCACTAGATTATATGAACGGACATACTACGTTCGTAATGCTGTAACGGTTTATTAAAGATAAAGAATGAAGCACCACTTAACACTAGAAAGACTGAAACTTACTATATTGCCCAAAAGCAGTAAAATTGACTGGATTGTGAAAGAATAAAGAAATTTGTTAAAAATAAATTTTTAATATTTTTTATATTATTTGCAGTTATATAACAAGTTATTAGTAAATATTAACAATAAAAAAATTATATATTGTACAAAAAGTCACAAAATTCTAAGAAATTGCGTCATTATATACACCATTGTTTATCTATTTGAAATTAAAATACAGTCAAAATGACTTCCTTAGGCAATCCAGTGTTAAAGGTACATGACCTTTATTCATGTGATCAGATGGTTGTCGCTAGCAACCAGAAAGCTTGATGGTCAATAGCAACTAGTAAATGGACTGCTGAAGATCAACTGATCTAGCTCAGTCTAATGATATTTTGAGCATTTCAATGTATTACTTTTAGAGTTTTTTGAGAAAAATAAACTAGAAAACGTTTTACTATTTCTGGATCCTCTGCCAATACCCTATCAATTTTACGGTATTCAGTTTTATTTGTTGTTATCTGGAGTAAATAGTATGAGTTTTTTTTTTATCTGAAAACAGTATTAGTTTTATAGTGGATTATAAAATACTTGAAATAAATAACAAAATTTCTTTCAGATCAACCTACACTTGTTTCTGTTAACATCTACATCAATAGCTTGGGATCAATTAGTGCAGCAAACCAGGTAACATATTCAACTTTACTCCTGTTTGAGTTATAATTTTTAAAATATTCACTTTTAGTACATTAACTTAATAAACTTAAGAAAAATACGACTTTCAATTTCATAAAGTTGTTCTTGTTCATCAGATTATTTTTATTGAACTTAAAATTTTTCACTTTCAAACAGTAAAACAAATTTTCAAATATAATGTAAATTAGTTCTTTTATGTAATTTTGAAGCATATTCTTAATAAATATTTTTATTTATTTATTACTTATTTTTTTAAACTTTTCGCAAAATTTGAAGAATAAATAAGTTTATGAGACAAACTAGTATAGATCTCTTTCATTACGCCCTTTTTTTAAAAAAAAATTCTTTCTAGCAAAAATCTGCATGCCTAGAAAACTTTTAAGTTTGGACGTTAAAGCTACATTAAAAGCAAAGAATAATGTTCCACAATGTTGTTGAAAACTTTTATTTTAGCAAACTTTATTCTAGGAGATTGCTTACAATAATTTTTGTTAAGGCCAAAGAAAGACAATATATTGATATCGTCGAACCAATACATTGTCTTTCTAGGCTATATATTGCCCTTATTATTATATTATTGGCCATATATTTCCCATACATTATAACACTATTATCGCCGAACCAATATATTGTCCTTCTTATAATATTGATTGTGTCGGGTAATAGAGATAACACTATAATAAAAATTCTACTTCCAAACAAAATGTATAATAATTCTTCGATGCCGATTGTAAAGTTTCATTATGAATAATAGCAATATAAATAATATTAATAATAATAGAACTAATGGTTGTTATCGAATTAATAAGAGTATTTTTAATAATGATGTAAAAATAATATAATTAATAATAATAATATAATTATAAAAATATACTGAATAATAATATAATTGTTAATAATAAGAGTAATAATAGTGATAATAATATTAGAATTCATAATAATAACAGGATTTATAAAAATGAAATTAATAATGACAATAGCAATAACAGTAATAGTTTTAATAATAATTCAATATAGGGCAATTCCATATGTGACGGAATGACATTTTGACTTGCAAAATAACAATTAATTGAAGTTTCTATGTATCTAATTTCAAATAAACATTTTTTTTCTCATGCATATCATTATTATTGGCATAATGCGCTTCATAAACTAAAAAAACAGGATTTTCTATCTTTTTTACTTTTAATTTTACGAACTTTTTATTTGCGCGACGGAATGACATTTTGGCATGCCTCTTAGAACTGGTAGTTTCTGCGAATTTTGCAGCTATTATTTTTCTGAACTATTTTATACTTTTAGTATAATGTGTAAGCAATGTAAAATGTGAATTTGGAAAATTAACCTCAGGTTGGCTAGCAGTTATTGACATCTATTTGCTGTGACGGAATGACAAAAAGTTTAGTAGAAGAAAGTCTTCATTTAAAAAATGTTTTATTAATATGTAAATGATAAACAGAATGTAACAGATAAACAGGATTATTATTTATGTAAGAATTAGTAAAAATTTCAACAGTTTGAAAATTAGGTTGTCTCTGAAGAGGTTTTATATCTAACTTGCCAATGTCACATTTTATCTTCGTTCTCAGGAAATTTATGCATTATTAAGACATGTGACGGAATGACGTAAAAGAAGTTACTTTTATTTTATATATTAAACTTAAAATGATAATGTTTTAAATGCTTAAATTTTGTACTATATGCATATTTTTATCAAAATATTGCGAAAGAAAGATACATTTCTTTTATTTTATAAGTATTTTTCAAGAAAACAATTTGAGCACAAATGTGAACAATTCACTTGTCAGCCATGTGATTACTTTAGAATGCTCCCAGATTCAAAAAATTTAAAATTATCAAAAATGAAACGGCAATATGTAGACTTTGGCTATTTTTGAAATTAAAATTAAAAATTTCACTTATAAGTTGACACTTCCGTGGAATTGCCCTATACTCTTAACTATAATTACTCATAACTGTAAGAAAATAATATTTTTATTTCAAATTTGTTTGTTTTTTATTTCTTCCCCAAAAATTTTTATAAAAATTAGAAATTAAAATTTTTTAAAGACATTTCAAGCAATTTTTGTGTCTAGTCAATACTTAGAAGATTTACTATGTGCTTGTATATTGTTTTATTCCATTTTTAAGGTAAAAAATTAGGCGTCCTTATGTCAACCTCACAGAAGGTGTTGACTTTGTGACACAGAAAACATTTTTTTTTCCTTATATTTCGAATTGAGTTTTACTTACCACTTTTAAAATAAGTTCTGTAGATATATTTTGTAAAATATTCGGATATATACTTTACAAGAAGGAAAAAAAGTGATCCAAACTTTAATTTACGATAACTGAATAATTTAGTAATAAAGTTTGTCAAAATTTCTTTGTTTCTTATCTAACTTATCCCTGAAAAAAAAATCTTTTTTTTGCCTTGTCTGAGAAAACACCTGATTAAAAGAAGTCATTAAGATAAAATTAATTAATCTATCGCCGAAATGTGCATCTAAGCATACTAGTAATAGTAAAGACGTATATTTTAAACAAATTTAGGTATGTCAACTAAACTTTTTAACTAAGAGTAAAGGTGTGAAACTTAACATGTACATAACGGTTGATAGTATAAAACTATGAAATCTATTTTAAATAAATGTTTTTTCATGGTTTTGACCGCAGAAACAACATTTCGACCCTATGTATCCTCTCAAGAATTACATTATAGCTCAAAAATGCACGAACTTGACAAATAATCTAAAATGTTTAACTTTGAAAGTGTTTAAATAGTATAAAATTTTTTAAAAAAATTATTCGATTCTAAATTAAGTAATGTGCTTATCCAAAATTTTAAAAATAAAAAAAAAATCGTAAATTTTACACACGGGTTTGGAAGAGAAACTCTTGCCTGAAGTGCTCTAATGAGAAGTACTTTTGCTAGTTCCCTTTAAAAATCAAGTTTTCTGTCTGGTTACTCATTAACTTGCAACAATAAATAAATTTATTAACAATAAAATAATGAAGTATTTTCCATCATAAACTTGTTACTTCCTTGAACTTTTACCTTGAAACGTTTTATCTTGTCCTTTTTGTATAGATATTATGTGGTTTTTCTTCAAAGAAAGCAGTTCGTATGGTTTCAGTTTTTCCCCACAAAATGATTATTGCTATTCATTTATGTTTTGAAAAAGAATAATTTGCCATCATTTATAAATGTCAATTTTTTTCTCAACATTTTAGTTACTTCTTCTCCCCTTTGTTTAAAATTACTAACTAAAAGTGTGTATTTTTTAGGCATATTCTTTAATATACCTGATATCTTAAATTATTATTATTTGATGATTTCAAAGATAAATTTTCCCCCTTTCTTTCAAGTTAAATTTCAGGTTTTGATAATTTTTCTATTTCTTTTAGAATTGTAACATCTCCGTTATCAGTTAAACCTGAACTATTTCTATAAAGTTTTTCGTTAAATTTACAAAATTGTATATGTAAGAAAAGACAGATAATCACGCACTTTCAATCCATTTCAAGACTTAATTTTGCTTCATTAGCAAAATATTTTTCAATCTGGCATGACATTTTGAAATTTGATATTTTGCATTAGCATTTAATTGTGCCCAAATGATTTTGTATGCATATTTTCACAAAATGTATCAATAATTTGCATAATTACGTTTTTCAGGATTTTGGTATGGATATTTATCTGAGGCAATCATGGATTGATCCTAGATTAAAAACTTCTATCTATGGTATGAATGAAACCATGACTCTTAATGGACAAGATATCATTGATAAAATTTGGAAACCTGATTTATTTTTTCGAAATCTAAAATCTGGGAACTTTCATTCAATGACAGTTCCAAATAAGCTGATTAAGCTCGCACCTGATGGAAAAATTCTTTTTAGTATGAGGTGAGTCTCATTACCACCCTGACTATAATAATTTTATCATCTAAAACTAGTTTATTTGAAAAGGAATCTTAAACGCAGTCAGCTCAAATAAACTAGTTTCTGATCCTTAGTTTTATCCGACCTCGGTAATGATAATAATTGATCAAAATATGAATTGATCAAAATTTAAAAGGGTTTTTCCTGAGTTAAATATTCATTTTTTGGCCTAATTGAATATTAAATCACAGATTTTTAGCTTTATTTTTTACAAGGGCTCAAAAAATAAATAAAGACGGTTATTTAGACTCCTGACATATATGATCATTAATTATCTTATTATCGAGACACACTCAATATTGTGCTTGAATGTAGGTGACAGGCTAGAACACATAAATACAAAACCAAAAAATTTGTATTTAAATTAATGTGAAAGAGTCACAAAAAGGTCTCCCCTCCGCAGAGGATCAAAATTGTGATGGCATGTCTTCGGATCATCCTCCGGGATGTTTCCCAGACCGTCGCCAATAGCCCATTGTGCAGCTCTAGTGCGACGTAAATTAACAACAACAACAACAACACAAAAAGGTCCAGTTTGTTTGGCATATCAGGAGAAATTAAATTATAGGGACTAAGTGTTGTACCTTAGACCAGTGCCAACATTCGCTTCTCTTGGTGGAAAAATTCTGCATTCATTTATACTTCGTTGATGCCTTATCCTTATCAATGTTTTTTATCTGCTGTGCTGTAGACCATTTTAAATTTTTAAACAAAAATTAATTTTTTTACGATCACATAAAAAATTAATGGACAACAGTTTAATGTATGTTTCATAAATTTTCCAACTTATTTGAGTAGTTACATTCTGTACAAAAAAAATTTTCAAAAAAATTTGTCCAATGAACTACATTATCTCTCATTTGTTTTAAATAGTTCGTCATTTACTTTGCCACAAAATGATTCAAAAAATTTTCCACCATTCAATTTTTTCATGTTATATCTCGAAACTCATTCGTGACAAACCTTTCAATAAAAAGATGGGTGCAGTAAGTAATCCTTAAGTAGTAAATCGGATAAATTTATAATTTTTTTTTTAAATTTTAGATATATTGTCCATCAGCCGTAAGAAGACCCTCGACTCGCGTAAGTAAATTGTGCTGAAGAATCACGATTTGCTTCCCATCCAGCGGTTAACTTCCTTAAATCCGTATCCCTGACTTTTAATCGTCTTCTTATGGTTGTTGGACTAAAAATTTCTGAAATTTTAAAAAAAGTAATTAAATGAATGATCAGGGACCGATCAAGACAAATTCTGGCCCTAGGCTCACCAAATTCTCCGGACCCCCTATAAATATTTTGAAATTGAATTACAGAAGTTTACGTAGTATTTTGAGTAATTAGTCCTAACAATAGAAAAGAATCTATTGAACTGTATGATTCAAGATAAACATTCTAAGAAATTTTGAAAGCAGACAATTGAAGATTATTTTTCTAAGATAAAGTTTATGTGTCTATAAATTAAAGCAAAATATAAAACAACAAAACAATGTTTTATCAAAATAAAAATAGTTGGTGACCACAAACAATAGAAATCAGTGATTTTTGCTAAAAGTCATTGATTAGCTGAATTATTTTTTATTTAGTACTTAAACCAACACAAAGCTATCCCACCTTTTATTAGACTTTTTACAACTTTTTGAGGCCCCTCAGATATTGTGGGCCCTAGGTCCATGCCTATAGCGCCTAGGCGATAATCAGGCCCTGTGAATGATAACAGATTTTCGCTAACTATCATACTGCATCATATAAAAAATTAGCTAAACATTATATACGTTTACTAATGCAATAAATAATACATAAAAAATAATGTGGAAAGCATGAAAAAATTCTATCTGGTAAATGGTTCACTGTTAACGTGTAAAATAATCTTTTGCAGATTAACCCTTCGTTTATCTTGCCACATGTCCTTCCGTCTTTATCCATTGGATACTCAGAGATGTTGGGTGATACTCGGATCCTGTAAGACATTTTATGTTAATATACAAATTTGTATGATGGTAACATTTTATTATTTAATTATTCATTTCCAGATGCTCAGACAAAAGATCAAGTATTAGTGAAATGGATGGAAGAAACTCCAATCACTCTCGAAAAAGAAATCGTAGTGCCAGAATTTCGTACATTTCCTCAATTGCCTATGGAATTCGAAAGAGATATCGACACAGGTATTGCAGTCTTTCTCGAACTCTCTTTCTAATATTGGACAACATTTGGCATAATTTAAGATCATTTTTATGCCTCTACAAATCTCTGAGTAAAAAGATAATTGGATTTACCCAGTAGTTTTTAATTACAATGAAAGGAAAGGATCAAAACTTTGATTTAAGTTTAAACAGTTTTATGGAATATCTTATCGAGTCTAGCAGATTTTGTTTCACGACTGAAATGTGGAGAAATTACCTACAACGAGCAAAAATTGATAAAAATCAAAATTTTATTATTTTTTTATGCAACGATTGAAAGCTGTTATGAAACTTTAATCTAAATTTTACTAAATGTTTTTGAGAATTTACTTTCTTCAAAGCTACATAATAAGTAAAAATAGCATTTTCAACAATTATTTAAAGCTTGATCTCAGGAGGTTTAGTAAATCGGGGAACATTCTAAACTTTTCCAAAGAATTTCATATTTGCTATTACGTTGGGTTACCAAGGCAGGGAAGCCATCACCTCTGAAATGGAGGAAAATTGCGATGGCAGGTCTTCGAATCATCCTCAGGGCTGTTTCCTGACTGTCGCCAATAGCCCATTACGCAATGTAAATAAAGTACTGCTAATACTTATGTATGTTTTAACTTTTAATCCCATTCAACGCAGTCTTGATCTAGGTTATAAATTAACAGTAACTCTTTTAATAAATTAACTTTATCAATTTAGGCTATAAAATTAAAAGCATCCGATTTGAGTTGGTCCGCCCAAAGCCTATGATTATTTTAGTATCTGTTTATAATTTTTTGTTCCACAAATATTACAGAAGTCATGTTGCGTGTCTTTATATGAGTGGATATGACTACTTTTTACCAATCCCATTTTTTCAACCTTATGTTACAAAAATAACTTTTCCATTTTTACTAAACTTTTCATTTTATAACGAAGCGTTTTTTTTAAACATTTCATTATTAGTACTGTCATTTCGAGTTATTTAGGCCACTGAGTCAACTTTAGCCCTTTTGCTTGGAAAATTGCTAACTTTTACGCCATCACTTGCATGTTTTAAGGAAAGTTTGGATCACATATTTTAACACTGTGTGTGTTTAAGACTTAACCTGTGTAAACGATAATTTCATCAATTCATACATTTTACAACTATAATCTCCACTCTCTTATTAAGAACTTCCTATAAATATTTTTAAATATAATCTCAAATATATAATTTAAATATAATCTTAAACGAGCAGTAAGAATCCATAATACTCTTCTTTTTTTTTCAGAAAAAAAAAACTCTTAATAGTCGAAATGGTTTTAATCTTCTAAAAAACTATGTAATCACATAAAATAAAAAGATATGCATCACATTCGGTTTTTGCATGTTAGATTTTTACTTTTACTCAGCATTTAAACATTATGAAATTAAAAAAAAAAAAGATTTTAACACTTTGATTAATAAATTATTTGAACAGCATATATATATTTATTTCATGACACCATCAGCAGGTAACTAAAGTCAAATATTGATTTCTTATTACTCGTTTAAGCTGTCCATACTTCAGAATAATTTTAGGCAAAGCCCTCATGTTTTTTTTTTTTTTTTTTGGCCTTTTTCGAATAATGGCCTAAGTAACGCCGAATAATGGTACAATATTAGTTTTATTAGATTGTACGAATTTTAGTAAAATTTTGCTCACATATTTTCTCAATCAAGTATTTTTGTTTCGTTAAATAATCCTTTTAAAAAGGCTCGGCACTCTGCTATATTATCCACTCACTAAATTTTAAAGAAATATTTTTGTGCTGCAAATTCAGTTAGAGACAAACTCAGAAAATAATATGAAACTTTCTTTCAGGTGTTTTCAGCTTTTTAAATGTGAGTTTTGTTTTCGTAAGACAGAATGGTTATCACTTGATACAGACATATTTGCCAACATTTCTGCTAGTTATGGTATCTTGGGTATCATTCTGGGTTCCAGTTGAAGCTGCCCCTGCAAGAGTTGCTTTAGGAGTCACAACACTTCTCAGCTTAGTGACAGTCGCCTCTGGAATTCGGTCTCAATTACCACCAGTTTCATATGCCAAAGCGATTGATATATGGATTGGTGCTTGTTCGGTCATGGTTTTCACATCTTTGTTGGAATTTGCAGCGTCCAGTTATTTAAACAGGATGAAAGTTTATCATAAAGAAAATTCTTGTATTATTTTTAACGTAAGCATCATATTTTTACAAGACAATGCAATTAAAAATATATTTAATAAGAGTAAACATGATGTACTTAGTTTATAACATATGTCTCAGTTTGGAACTAAATTAATATTTAGAATGAAAAAAATTGAGCATTGCTTTTTTAAATGCAAAAGAAAAAACTATAACTTGAAGATAAAATTCTTGTTTTTTGAGAGCATCATTCATTTAAAATTAGAGGTTCGGGTCTATTCATATGAATGTATGCTAAATGCTAAACTACGAGTTCATTTTGATTGAACTAAAACAATTATATACTATGTTTTTATAAATTTGGTTAATATTTAGCAAAATAGGCAAAAACAAAAAAAAAAATAATTTGAAAGTCAACAAAATTCAAAGTGTTAGTAAATAACTAAGCATTTTGTTAACATTTTCAAAGATTCGTTGACTAATAAGGTTTTTTCTTCACAAATTATGATTTTATATTACAACACATAATACATTTAAAATTATATAAAAGCTTTATGGCTCTAAATATTTAAACCCAGAGTTTTAAGAAGATGACATACTGTTTTCATCACAATGCATTGAGATTTTTATTTGAATACTTAACAATGGTAGTAAATTTTATGAATTAATATTTTATAATTGATATAATAAATTTAGTTCAGAATGATTTAGTTCAGCATTACAACATGCAAACTTAATTTTTATTTTTCTTGTAAAATGTATAAATTGTGCATAGAAGTTTTAAAGGGTGGGCAAAATTAAAATAAATCAAGTTTACCTTAAATTGTTATTTGGCCACAGCTCTTAATATTCTGGGAAGATAGGACTTCCAGGTAAGCAGTTATGCATTAATAAAAGACGCTTCATTACAACCGTCCTTAATATAGACTTTTAGTATCATATCCAAAATTATATATTTTTATATTCAAACATTTGGAGTAGTATATTTAACATTTAAGTAAAAGGAGGAAAAAAAATGAATCACTTTAAATATGAAAATTCGTTATTAAGAAAGGTGGTTGTAAAAAAAAGCAACAAAAGCTGCTTGATAGCCAGTTAAAACACAGAAGTGTTTCTATTAGTCATCTTTCAAATTTTCTCTGTTTCATCCTGAAATCATACAGATTTTGATGTTTTGTATGATTGAATGGACAAATATCAATAACTTTTATCTCCTTAAATATTAACTTGTGACCATATGTTCATACTTATTTTTAAATATTTATATCATGAAAATTTAAAAATGGCTTAACTATTTTAGAAAGAGAAAAAGGATGCAAAGAAAAATGAAATTGAAGCTCCTCCAGATGTGATCAGAACTATTCAAAGGAGAAGATCTCATACTATTGATCGTCTTAGTAGAATGATATTTCCAGCTGTGTTTCTCATTTTTAACTTGTTTTACTGGATCTATTATCTTACACAAAGAGCTAAACAACGTGAAATATTGTTATAAGACAATATTTTATAATGAAATACGTAATTTATTTTTTGTCATTTATAACTGTTTTGAAAAATAAAGAATTTCTTAGTAACCATTGACCGAGTAATAATTTGCATTTAAATATAATAAGTTGTTCATCATTAACATTATACATTTAAATTCCATTCTCACCTACATTTAAGTCTAAATAATATACAAAATTAAAAATCATATTAAATAGAAAACACTTGAGTTTCTTTCTTTCCCCTTACAAAATTTGTGTAAAATTGCAACCATTTGAACTGGGTAATTCTTCACCTTTGACCATATTAGGGGCTCTTATCTTCATTGAAAATAAAGTTTACAAATCTTGGGGCATATCTAAATTAATTTGGATAAGGAAAGCTTTTATAGAAATAACAATAATCCTACCTGGAAGATAATTAACTAATATTTTCTTAAGAGCATTCAATTTTTAAGAATTTCAAATACTCTCATATATCAGCCTTAAAGTTTTGCACTTACACATTTAAGTCTTTTGGCATGGCCCTCAAATCAAAGATGTACTAAGTACTGAGTCAAATTTTTTTTGTAACCTGGCGGAAATTATTCAGCACCCAGTACGGTCTACTCAGATCTGATCAGTGCAGATCTTGAAAACAAATGAATTATTTTTATTATTCAGTTCAATTATTTTGGTAATTATATTTTTAACATGAAATTATTCATAAAAACTAAAACATCAGCACAGCTTTCTATCAGATTTCAATTAATTTAAGTGACAATATGCTATTGTAAAAAATACAAAATTTCTTAAGATTACAAAACATAAAATACAATTAAAAATAAGATTAAGATAGCATTGTTTCTTTAAAAAATGAGTCATCCAGTTATTATTTTGACATTAGTAGAGGCTAAGCAATTTATAAGAAAATTTCATTAAAAAAAAAAGAAAACTTATTAAAGACAAATATTAGTACAATTTTTTTTTTTTCAAAATGCTCTTAGCCTATAATTTATAACATTAACTGAAACTTTAAAAAAGAAAAGATTTGAAACCATTTAAATTAGTCGGAATATTTTAGTTTAATACTTTATCTATAAAAATAAGAGAAAAAAGGAAGATATTAATTTGTAGGAACAAGACGCTAAGTAGAAGCTTATTATTCAACACAAATTATATTTATTGCGATGCTTGAAGTAGTTCTTTTTATCTTTGAGGTTAAGTTAAAAATTTCAAAACCAGGAGTAAAAAATCACAAAATTCACTTTTTGGGCCAGCTATCCCAGGTAATATAAAAAAAATACAAAAATTAAGAACACTCATATTACTATTGAAATTTCTATGACATGTAGATTATGTTTAGTTTTTGCTTAACATTTTGATTAGAGCATGTACAATAAGTGGACCAGAATGACACACTTCACCATTTTAAACACTGTAAGCAAAGAGTTGAGGAAATAATAAACCTAGAATTCAGATATTTTTCATTCAATATGTCACCATTTCATTCAAAACCTTTTTAATAGAACATATATCACAGTGATTGATGCAATTAAATTTTTAACAGAATTATATGAAATTGAATAAATCACAAAGATTGCCATTATCATATTTCTCCAGAATGAAGTCTTACGTAACAAACTGTTTCTATAAATGCTTCAAAAAATTTCATTTATAAGCATTTTTATGTATAATGCAATACAATTGCATGCATAGTGCTTGTTTTTGCATTGCATTAAGGCCGTTCGCTCGCTCGATCGGGAGAAAAGCAACCCCCATGTTAATCTATGGACAGTTCAGTACTGCATAAAATCGTCAATTTTCAAGATAATAACGTTCTGTTTTTTGGAAACGAAAGAAATAAAAATATCTTTATTATCCGGTCTGGAATTAAATTTAAAAAATTTTTTACTATTTTTTAAATTCAAAAAACTCATTCCAACTTCCAACAGTTTTTATCCATTGTAGTTTTTCTCTCATCGAGTTTTTAAGATGGGAAAATTAAGGTTAAATTCTTATCTTTCATTTAAAAGAAAAAAGAACAGAATTATTTTTAAATTGGACCGAGAAAAATGGTACAAAGACATCACGAAATTTGAACTTTAAATCTAAGCTAACTGAGTTATTGTGCTGCCACCTACAATGAAGGCGTTTATTTACCTAATTATGCGAAGAGAAAAAAAAAGCAACCCCGTAGCTCCTCGAAAAAAACTGGTCATTGATTGGTTTAAGGAATGGCGGTTCATTCGAAAGAAAGCAGCCAAAATTTAGCCTCTCCTTACTGGTAAAATAAGTAATTTTCCTTACTTGTAGAAATTTCTAAACGTTTTGCGAATTTTATTTCCAAATGTCTTGCGAATTTTATTATGTCTTTGATCTTTCCTTCGGTTCTTATGAAAGATAAGAATTAATATTATGGGCATACATTGAAATCTAGTATTATACAACCAGTATTATACAGTATAGTATTATACCTCACACCGAACCTCGATAGCGAACTAAGCAGCGCGTCAGTCTCATAATCACCCCCCCCCCCCTGAATGAATGATTCTGTATTTCTTTCATTAAGATATAGAAATCTACAAATCGGAAAATTAGCAAAAGTTTTTAATAAATTATTTTTGAGCTATCGGTAAAAAAAATTTCAAAAATTTAAAAACATTAACTGCGAAATTCTCAATAAATTCTATTTAAATACAGTTTACAAAATACACATTTGCCCATACATTAAAAACAGGAATTCTGAGGAAAAGTTATATGAAGCTTTATTTGGAATAAATTGATTCTGCAATTTTTACAACTTCCAGGTTATTAGTAAAATATAAATTTTTTTTATTTATTTCAACAAATAGTAAATATTAATTTCTTCTGAAAAGTGAAAATATGCACTGTTATCAATTTTTTTATTACTCGCAAATTTTTATAGCATAACGGCAAACATGCAAAAAAAATTAGAAAAAATATGCATTTTCTAATGGAAAATTGTGCTGATTATTTAATGGAATAATCCAATTTCGATGGAATGAGAAATTACATAATTTAATAATCTTAAATTAAACTTTTGAAACTAGATACATGAATTTATCTTCAGAAAATAACGCATCATTTACTCCTTCAATAAATAATAATTTTTTTTATTTTTGATCCATAAATAAAACATAGTTTTAAAAAATATATTATCTAATCTATAGAAGAAAATATTTAAAACATTTGATATGATCCATTCTCTGAAATGAAGCCAAAGATTTCTATCTTTTTTCTGATTAAAATAATTCTTTATTCCTTAAAATTAGACAAATATCCTACTTTACACAATAAGCGAATTTTTATATAATAAATTTTTGAATTTCTTTAGTGGGGAATATGTTACTTTACATATAGGTTATGTAATAAAAAAAAATCAGTGAATGAAAGATAATGAATTGAAAGATAATACTCATTTCGTTCTATTGAAATATCATTTGTTTCGAGATTAAAATTATACATTTACTTGTAATCCAGACATTACACTTCAATGCAAGCTAATTTCCAGCTCATTTCCCACTTTATCATTTCTGATTTTATTTCACAGATGCTTACAACTACTAAAATAAATTCCGGAATATTTATCGAGAAATTAAAATAGCAGCAAAAAGCAAGCCTATTAATGTTTGCGCATCAAAAAAAAAAAAAAAAAAAGCAGAGAAACAAAATTCTACATATTTAGAACTTTCTGTTTGGTTAGTTTAATTTTAAGTTTATGAAAGTATTGAAATCATATAAAATTTACCGAAACTTTGCAAATACTATAAAATTTTTCAAAACCTTATACAACCTTGCAAAAAAAAAAAAAAAAAAAAAAGTAAAATAACATTTTAGAAGAACTCAAAATGTTTCAAATGCAATTTGAGAATTTTTAACGAAATGAAAGTAATTGTTTTTGAAAAGTAATGTGCAGGGTGAAATAATATTACCTTTTTAACTTTGTTGCACAGTTTACGTAAAGACAAATTATGTTGCCTGTTTTATTAAATAAAGTTTTAAAATGCTTCGTAAAATTTTTCAATAAGACTCATTTATGAACCTTTAATTCAGGGCTGTATGCATGCATCATTTGTTATCGGGGCAAAGCATGAAACACCGGCATTGCATGGAATGCCAGATTTTTTTTTTTTTTGCAAAGCATGAAATATGAAAATTATTACATACTTTCCTTAGACACTATATGCAATAGCTAGGCATTCTATAGAATGACAAATGATATTTAGGCAAAGTAAGAAAAAAGGTCCTGGTAAGGCTATTCTGTAAATTACGCGCATTCCTCGACAATTTAAATGTTATTCGGAAAAAATAATGAGAGCGCCATTAAATAAATGTATTCAAAATGCGTAGGGAAAATGAAAGATGGATAACACAAAATTTATGCCTTGTAGAATCCATGCTATATGAATGGAAACAAAATTTTCATATACAAATGAAGAAATTTAAATTAAACTACTTGCTCTGACCACCTAACGCAAAGGCGTGTTAGTTCTTTCAAAACGTCCTCTACGAAGGCAAATTTTCTCCCTTGATCGAAGAGTTACTTTGTCTTCTGAACTGTGTTCAAAAATACGAGGCTACGGAGTTGGTAGTCATAAATTTGAAATCAGGTCGGCTGTTCAACGACAATTATTAAAAAAAAAAAAGAAGGGAGAAAAAAACAAAATGGAAATATTGGAAACCGGTAAGAAAATCATTTCATATCTATAATCCACAAATATCAATATATTTTTAAACAGTTATAATTAAGATATAGGACAGTTTTTTTATCCGAAAAAAATAAATGTTGATGAATATGTTATAATTACAAATAGTAAGAACTTATTTTATTCCTTACGATCTAAATTTTTTTTCTCGCAGTTGCGAGTTCTTTTTTTTTTTTTTTTTTAAATATTTAATTTAATAAAATAAATCTTTATTATTAAGAATTTCGGAAATAAATAATTTATACAAATACAATTTTCAGCTGTATACAATCTTTATCCCCCCCCCCCCAAGTATTTGCATTTCGCCTCCGTCGCGCGTTCACTTTATATTTTCGAAACAGCGTAAGCAGTAAGAAACGAAAACAGAAAAAAAGAATAAATTTAAAAAAAAAAGGAAATAAGCTAAATAATGAATATAAGAAAAACAAGAAACTACATCAATCTCTTCCTGTTACTATGGGGTATATGCATAAAACCGGTTTTTTTCTGGCTATTCAAGTGTGTAGGTGTACTAGCAGGGACTAATATAGGGGAGAAGACGATCTTTCAAAGCAAAGCCTACTAAAATGAGATGGTGGACTAACTGAAGATGCCTCGTGTGCTTAGCTTATATGTATAATAAAACTAAAACAAGACTTTCTGATGCATAATAAAAGAATGCTTAACAATTTTTCAAAATATTAAAAAAATCAGATTGTTTTATAACACAAGTTTAATTATATTAGTATGTATACGATTGTTATTTCATATGATAATCAACGTTATTGACATGAATCACAAGCTTTTCGCTTTCGCCTTGTAAAGTATTAAAAAACATTCTTTTTCGTTCTTAATTTTTTACCCGTCCCTCAAATCTCTAAAAACTTTATTAATATATATGAGAAAACGCATGACTTTAACACTTCAAAAGTTCTAAAATAATTTTCTAAGTATTCCTTGAGAAATATGAAAAAATGCGTTAGTATTGGATTGTTTCGATTATATTGACCTATACAACCCAAATATATATAATATATATATAGCTCCTTATCACAAAATCATTTCAATGTATTTCTTTTATCGGAATCTTCCATAAAAAATGGAATCATATCTATCAGCAACTGAAATGTCGATAAACTAATGCCGTTGCTTAGTTTTCTAATAACCATTTAATTTCTGGTAAATCCTTTTTTCATATAATAACTTTAAACTACCAAGAATTGCCACATATTTTGATTACATATTCATATTTTTAAATATTGTGAGTATATTTCTTAAACTAAAAATTTTAAATTTGAAGAAATTTTAAATGAGCATGCAGAAAATATTTATATGCCATTTACTACGCGCAACGATTTGTTTTCAATTTATATAACAGACATTCAATACTTTTACAAGTAGTGAAAAATCGACTAATATTAAGTTAATCATGATAGATTAAATTAGTTTGTAAATACGTATTTTAATCTGAAATTACACAGCAAATTTTTTATAAAATTAATGTTAGACTTATTTTAATTAGTTATAACTTTTAAAGTCTCTTATCATTTCGAAGCTAATTAATCTATAACAATAAACAAAAATTCAATGGAACTCCTGGATCCAGCATTGGAACAAACTAACCTTCGTAGCTTCATTAAACTAGTAACCGGCATTCACATTGCATGGCGAAGAAAAACACAAAAATCTCCCACAATTCGCTCAACTGAAAATGGAATTCTAACCCTGAGCCGTCGACCACTGAGAATATTTTATATCAGTACTGTGGTCGGTGCGAGCTGGGGCCAGAATTCGTATCAACCAGTCACCTCTGGGTTCGAACCTGGGTCTCCGAATTAGAAAGTGTGTGCCTTATCCCCTGTGCCTCCGTAGCTCTGTTTATAATTATTTTATTTAATTTTATAACCGGTGTTGAAAAGCCGACCTAGTTCTCAGTCTGCAGCTATCATTGATCAATTTAATAGCCTTGTAATTTTGAACCCAACTAAGAAGACAAAAGAACTCCTGGATCAAGCATTGGGAGAAACTAGGAAGGTGATATATATATATATGATATTAAGTATTTAATTTCATTAGGATGTTATCGAATTAAGAATACTTCAGTGGCCCAATTTGTCATCTTGATTAAATAATATAACTGCAGATGAAAAGAGACAATGACTTGATTTAAGAACTTCACTTAGAAATTGTCCAAGATTTTGACTGCAAAAACTCTTTAACGCATTTATTGGATTTTATTAATTAAAACTCTATGGCATAATAAACACGTAGTTGAGAAAAATATCTTCGTTAGTTTTTAACCCTTTTAAATGGATTGTAATTAAATATCAAGAGCAGATTAGCTTGTTTTATTGTAAATGTCTACTAGTTTTAATGTTTATTGAGTGAGAGAAATTGCATTAATCATGGAATTTTTTTATGAGTACCTAAATGTTTGATGAATCGTATTTTATGTCATATATTTGGATTAAAAAGTAAATTAAATTAGATTTTAGCTTTTAAATTTTTTTACGAAATGCGAAGAAAAAAATTTTAAAAATTTATTTTAATAAGTATGATTTTCATGCTAAAGCATTGAGACGAAAATAAAAATAATAATATAGAAAAATAATAATGTAAAATAAACTGAAAATAATAATAAAATTATATATATAATTATAAAATAAATATAAATAATAATATTATTAATAATAAAATAAACTAATATTATAAAAATAATATTATAAATTATAAAAGCATTAAAAAATTTAAAAAAAATTGCTATGGATAATCATTAAAATAATTATTTTTATTCCCTTAGTTACAAGCTCATGGTTCTGATTGAGGCTGGTCTCCAAAGGCCTTCTTGGCATTTGTTTGGAAACAATTCTAAGGGGTTTCAGGATCAAGAACCAGTTTTACTCTCCCCTCAACTAGGAGGAAGGAGTGTTACTTCCGCGTCATTGCAAATAGTCTGAGAATAAAATAATAAAGAAAAGAGGATACCCTTTTACTACCCGCTAAACATTTTTATTTGGAAAAGTATGCATGGAATACGTAGAGTTTAAAATACATTATTATCAAAATGATAATATTATAGCTAATAAAAGAGATAAACTGAAAACTGCCGAGATCTGTATTTGGGTATTAATAAAGCATTATTTCGTTAGAGAAAATTACTTGAATGTTTCTTTCTCATCTAGTTTTTATGATATATTTTAATTTGTATAAACTGTTTTACTTATTCTTTTGCTTCGTGAAGTATTTAAATCAAAAACTTTTTAACACAACTCTACAGAGTAGTTTTGTAAATTACATGAATCAAACAAAAAGAGTAAATGAATTAATTACATAACTACGATAGTTGTTTAATTAAGTAAACACGTAGTTGTTGACATGGAATCATTGAACGAAAATGGTTTTTAAATAGTTGCAAAATAAGTCATGAAAAATTCTTTGATTTGTACGAAGAATTTTGTTTTATTTGAAAACTATGTAGGCCATAGTATCAGTGGTTCTTACTTCTCCTGTGTTGCGAATTAAAGGATGAGTTACAATTTTTGTAATAAAAATAAAATTTAAAATATTATATTGAAAAAGAATTTTTAATTTTCGGTTTTAAGGTTGACTACCGCAATAGTGTACTTGTTTTAGCACATAAATGTTCGGCTTTTTCCTAATGAAACGAAGCAATGTGTTATAAAAAGCGCGACTCGCGTAACAGTTTTTTTTTTCCATCTATAGAATAAAAGTATCTATACCTGAATGCAGAAAAGTTTACAAAATTATTAATTTAAAGTTAAAGGAAATTAATTGTACTTAATTTTGAAATGATATATTAAAATATATTTTTCACTACTATTTTTTAAGACCCAGCAGATAATAAAATTAAGATAACTCTCATGTCAAAATATCATCCTCTAATTCGCTGTTACAAGTATTTTTGAAAAATCCAATTTAAAAACTAGAGTAAGTATATAATTTTGTTAGCTAGGACCTCTCGAACCAGTTAGATATAATATATATTTTTAATATAGATTTTTTTTCTTTTACTTGCTTTTTTATTTTGCTCGTAAACTTATTAACGTTTACATTTGAAAGTATATGCTACCTTTTATTCATTTACTAAAGTACCACCTGTGATTGTTAAAAATTGCAGAGGTCTTTGATAAAATGTTTGTTATTTGATTTTTGTCAATTGTAATTTAATGGTAACTATACGGTAGTTCTGTTTGAAAGATTTTAAAACAAAATTCTTGTCTTAGAATTGCAGCACTAATTTATTATTCAAATGATAAAGATAGCTTTAACAAAAAAACTTCTAGTATGACGGTTTATAACTGATAACATGTAAAAAACTAGTCCATAGTATTGTTATTACTTATTGCTTCATAAAATATACGGAGCACACATTTAAGAAATTATGCTACATTTCTCTTTTATACTTTATTTAAATTTGGATTTTATGATTATTTTGCTTAGACATTGTAAAAATATTAATTTCACATTATGCTGTATTTTCTTTTAATCCTTAAATAAATACTGTGTTATTTTAAAGTTAATTTTTATTTTTTTTTTTTTGAATAAAAATTTTTTTATATATTAAGACGCATTGAATTTTTGAAAGTTTATAATTTAATTTTTCAGCTGTATTTTTTTAGAATATAAAACCTAATGCAAAGAATGCTTTTTTAATCAAATTTATGATAATTATTCTTTTTGCATAATTAAAGTTAAAAAATGAAGTTTATTAAAATCTAACAGATGAAATGACTTGGTCATATCAATAGATGACCTTGTAAAAAATATCTTTTTATAAGCTAGAAGAAAAAAGAAAAAGAGACTGACAGGTAGATAATGTGGAAAAGAGTCTGAAAAATGTGAGTCAATGTAAAAGAACACTAACATACTAACTAACTACTCTGCACTAACTATATAATTATGCTTTCTACTTTACCAAAACATGAACAATATATTAAATAAGAAAAAATTTACTTATTTGAAAAAAAAAATCTTTTTGAAACTCCAAGAGAATGTAGGAAAAGACATTAAGATTCATGAAAAATACAGTTTTCACATTTTTCAATAGCATCAGAAATATAAAATAACCCTTTAAATATACCTTTAGGATCACCATTAAATGCAAGTTAATTGTCCCCCGTTTAGTAAAACCCTTGCGCACTTTAATTCTTAAGTAAAATATGGTCTGAAATATTCGGAGATGTAATGACTATATACACGCTATATTACATAGTTACGTGAGTGAAAGAAAATTCAAAATGATATCGAGGCAGTAATATTTATTTACTGTTGGGGATTCGCAGAAAGAAGATTGAAAGCCTCAAAACAATTTATACAAAATTGTTATTAGCTAGACTATTAATATTTATAATATAAATCTTTTTCTAGAGCAGAGTAAATGTTTTAAAGCATTCCCAATATGAAGGAATAAAAAACAGTGTCATACATTATTTTAAATTTTATTTGATATTACCAATATTTGGAATGATGACGAAATATGAATGGTGTAAAAATAATAAAATAAATAAGAGGAGTAACAAGGAATCAAACTACCTCCGTTTTATACACAAAAAATAGTGAAAAAGTAATAAGTATAAATGCGTAATCAACTTTTGGTGCACACTTTAAATATTGAGTTTTGCCAAAAAATGTAACCCGGAAATCCCTGGTCCCTTAGTTTATCTCCCTCCCCTTATCCACGCCTCTTCCTCCCATCCATAGTTTCTTCGATTTGAGTTGTCCTCCAGCATAGAAAGGGCCTTAAGCAAAAACATTTGTGAAAAATGAAAAACTGAAGTTTGCTAAATCTAGAAATTTTAAAGAGCTTTACTAAAAATTGAAAGCACAAAACTTAAATGATTTTTCTATAAATTTTATTTTGATTCTTTAATAACTTAAAGGGAAAAAAATCTCCTAATAAATAAAGGTATTTACATAAAAACTAATGAGAAATCATTAGGAAATGTCAAAAAGTAAAAACATGCAATCCCTACAAATTGCAAAAAATATTTTATGATAAGGCACATCATCACATACAAATTTAAATCTGTTTTCTAGAATATATAGTACATATTTAAAGAAATTAAATACAAAACAAACATACATAAGAACTAACTTTCTCAGAGAAAAATCATGTACATGTAAATACACAATAAAAGCTTGTTATAACAAGAACCACAGATAAAGAAAATTTGTTATTACGAACAACTATCTTATTGTAGGCACATGCAAATGTTGAAAAATGAACCAACAAAATAATTACATTACTTTCAGTACAAAGCAGAATTGGATCATTTTTGAAGTCCCCTCAAACTGCATGAATTAAATTTGTTTGCAAATTTCAAGACAGAATTTGCTTAATGCTAAAACCAAAAAGTAATTAGGGTTTTAACAAGACCAAAAATCTCTAGAAAACAAGCATTTGCCGGTGGTTTTTGCAATTGAACGCTCCTTGTACTTAGAATGAAGGTATATAAAAAATTGATTTTGTACAAATTAATTTTTTGATAGGCATGCAAACAGAATAGACTTATCGACCATCACTTACCCCAAAAGATTATTTTTTGTACATTATAAGATTTTATGCCTATACTGAGGAATATGTAAAAAATTTCTTCAAATTGGGCAGTTTATAATATTTCAAAAATTTAAAACTTTTCATGTTTGGGTAAAACTTGTTATATAATGTGAGAAATTTAAATTGCACATGTAAGAGTAACACATTTTAATTTAAGAAATTAATAATGTTATTTGAAGGTTTTTAAAAATTATAAATGCTACAAATCAGAATTTTGAAAAATGGTTTAATTTATAAAGAACATTTATTGTTTTAAAAAATGCTACTATGATAAAAATATTTGAAATGATGTTTTATAAAGTAATGTATTATAATATTTGAACAGAAGTTTTATAAAAAATAATAGTTCATTTTAATAGTTATGGAATAAAATAAAAGTCACAGAATATTTTACAGGAAATAATAGTTTTACTATATGATATTTTTCAAGTGATTTCCAATTATATTTTAAAATTTTTTTACAATTATGCTATTTTTACATCTCTATTATATTGTATTATTTATTGATTAATCAAATACATCTTTAATTAGTTTTGGTAAATGTATCGCAACATTAGTTATACTAATCATAGCTAAAAAGCAACCTTTTAGTTAAAAGCTAATTTGAGTTCATAACTTTAAAAGCTATTTAACCTTAAAATTTTTGCTAATTTTCAATGGAAGGTTAGAACAATTGAGTTGATTTAATTCCAAAAACTGATATTTTAAGAGTCTTCTCTTAAGTTTTTTTAAGAGTAAAAAAAAGAGAAATTTTCATTTTGGGTAATAACTAGGTAATATGCTAGGTACTAAAAAAATAATTGAATTTGATTCATCTGTGGAGACCCATTGAAAGAAAGAAAAAGAACATTAGTCAATAGAAAAAGGATACTATAAAATTCTTCCTATCAACTTGGTATAAAAGATAATAAAAATAGCATATTGATCACAATCCAAATAGCTATTTGACAAATGAACTGTCCAATTTCTTTACAGGAATCAAAATCTACTAGTTGAATAATTATAAATTCTCTTTTTTGATATTCTAGTATAAAAAAAAGGGTACACATTATAAAAATTTAAAGTAAAGAAATAAAGGGCACCCTTATTCATAAATACAGTAAAACCTCACCACAACAATATTTTGGGGACTAAATAAATATATTATTGTAGAGGGATATATTGTTATATCAAGGGCTTACATGATTTGGGGACACAATAAGATTTTTTTTAAATTTTAATGTTACATATTTACTAACTATAAATGTATTTATATATTACATAAAAAATTAATTTGCAGTGTTAATTATGGTTAAATATTAAAAACAATTGAAATAAATTCAGAAAATTTGATCATAAACATACCTGAAAACCGTTTTTATTGAAAATAATCTGATCTTTTTGTTTGTTTATTGATTTTTTTTTTTTACTGTCAAGTCAACCAACAAAGTATAAAAAAGTACAAAGCACGAAAAAGATTTTTGTTTGTGAATGCTGCTCACCCACCCTCTACAGAAAATTTTTTTCCTTCAGGTGTTAATGTGATGCTTGTGGTCATTTGTGACTCATGATCAGCTTTTAACATGAATGAAATGAAATTAGATAGGAATGTTACATCTGTGACTTCGTAAGAGATAAAGGAGGCAATTCTAAGAATGGAAGCTTTTGGGGTGGTCAGCAGTGAGTCTTCTCTTGTCAGAAAAGATGGGGAAAAAATGGCAAAAGATGATAAGATAAGACTTTTTACATTATTTGCAAACCAATAATAAATCAAGAAAATAAGTTTGAAGTATGGGTAAAAATTTTTTCACAGGAGTTTATTGCTTCAGAGAATATCATAATATTGGGAGGAGCATGACATTAATTCATATTAAAGTTCGTCCGGACCACGAAACATTATCGCAATAAAGGGAGTTATTGCTGTACTGGATATCGTAGTAGCGAGAATTCATTGTATTACATATACATAGCAAATATGTGTGAACATGAAATGAATAAAACAGAAAGAAAGGGTAGGAGTTAAATTAAAAGCTCTTCTTGGGTACTGTTATTAAAGATTCTGCTCTGCATCAACAATTTCATTTGAACTTTAGCATTTAGTATCAACTCCCGTTCATGCTGGATTTTTTTCAAAATTTCATTATTTTTTTCCTGAAAGAAAAGGAAAAGAAAGAATTAACATTTTAATAAAAAGAAAATACAAATACTTTGAATGAAAATGATTTCAGAGACAAAAATAACAAAGAGGAAATTCATATTTAAGCAATCATAAACTGTATAATGACAAAAAGAGACTTTCTCAAATAACTTTTAAACTGAATATTTTGTACAGCTACATTAGAGCGTTGTAGAGAGATCATAGGTGTACAGTTGATCTTTACACAGTTGACCTTTGTACAGTTTAACTGTAAACATAAAGTTGCCTAAGTTATACTTTTTAAAAATTTAAGTACAGATTATTAAGTTTATCAAATAAAAAAATATTTATTTTCAAATATTGATGAATAATACTAACATACAATAATTAGAAAAATACCAATACCAGTATAGTTTTATTTAAATTTAACATTAAAAACATATATACTTATTTTTAAAATAGCAGACATTAATTTAATCCATGTGTTTAAGATATTCCAAGTTAAGCTATCGGCTTCATAGAAAATAATAATAAAAATATGTTCTTACTTTAAATGTATTTATTTTAAAATTTGAGGAGAAGCCTGTTAAAGTTCTAAGATAAAAAAACAGTTTTGTATCTAGTTTTTAATGCAATTATTAGATTTGTTGTAGATATCTACTACCTGACTACAGCACAAATAATGCAAAAGGGTATATTTTAAGTAGTAATAACAAAAGTTCAGTAAAAACTATCTAACAAATTAAAATGAAAAGGATTTTATTCAACACTGCATATAATTAATTTAAATAGATAAATAAAAAGGTTAGATATACAAATGATCATATTTTTAAGTTTATTAAAATTTATTTGTTTTGAACATTTTTGCTTCAGTTCAACGTCAGTTGGGGAAAAAATTCTTAGAAATTTCAAATTTTAGAGGGTAAGCAGATACATTTGAAAGAAAACTTATTTAGTCATATGTATTACAGTGAAACCTCATGATACAAAACGCACACCTCTCTTTACATCAATACAGACATTTATTAACTCCCTGTGAATCTTTTAAGAATAAACCATTATGTACCCTCTCAAGAAAGAAGACACTCCTGAAACCAGACATGGGCAGTCATTTATGCCCTAAAACATTATTTTCAATCCCTTTAAACTGGACGCCAATTGTTGAAATTTGTTCACTTGTTCCAAACAATATTTCTATTTTAAAATTGTTTGTTAAAAAAAAGCATATTTCCACCATTTTTCAAAGCATGCAAATTTTCTGATTTAACTATATTTTGTTATTTAACTTTCTTTTAGCTTTAAATAATGGAGATAAAATGATACTGCACATGTGAAATATTTTGGACAGTAACATCTTTTGTCACCTGCAGGACACAGGTTATGAGATCTCACAACTTGATATGGTGCATTATGCACTATCAATTCCTGTTCCCCATTGAAAATTCCTTTTTTCTCTTAATCTGACCCTAGTTCTTAACACAGTTTGGTAAAAAAGAAAGAGAACAGAAAACTAATAGAGGTGTTTATATAAATCAAGCATTCATTTAGACTCTTGACAAATGATCAATTACGAGTACAACAAATTTATAGGACCTGGTGCATTATAAGTAGATATTTTCATGCTTTTTCCTCTATGCATCATGGGAGGCTAAATTTTAAGAAGGTTTTCCCAGATTTCCTATGAAGCAATGGGAGGATGCTAAAACATTTTATTGCAATCTTAAGTGGGCCAAAAAAAACTGGAAAAAAAAAGATGTAGTACAAGCTTCTTTGTGGATAATTGCCACCTGGAAAAAGCAAAACTCTCAGTTGTTTTAAACTGTTCTACTAAAGCAAGCTTCAGAAAGGATGTCATAGCTGCCTTGCAGATGTCATAGAAGTCACAAATTCTAATGTTCCCATTTTCAAATTAACGCATTTGATTTGGATGACTGAAGACAGTATTATGAGTGGTGATGATTTTGTAAACATTGGTAAGAATATTGAAACTCAAAAGAATGATTTAAATATGTTAAATGATTTAAATATGTTAAAGAATGATTTAAATATGTATTAAAATTGCTGAAATGGTAGCAAATAATGTGTTTGAGAGTTATAATGAAGAAACTATGACTTAATCGAGCCTATCTGAAAAATAACTAAAAGAGAAAACTTTACGTGATGCTCAAATTGTATGGAGGAATTTAGACATTTTTGGTTCAAAAGTGATGAAATTGATGTATATGGTTTAAAAATATATCATGAACATATAGTAAGTTGAAGTTGAAACTTCTATCACTGTAACTTTATCAACTGGATACATATGAAACAAAAGTATGTATACATATCAAATTTCTTCAGCTATTCTTTTTGTGCTACAAATATTATAATTTTATTAGGTTTAAATAAATATCAATTTAAATAGTTACATTATAGATTATTTAATTTATCCATAATATTGCAATTATTCTAAAAACATTCCATGGTACAAGTCTCAGTAATTAGCATATCTTAGCCATGCATAGGCAACTTTATCATCAACCACAGCACACATAATATCTTTGACCAATAAATATTTCAGATAATCTCTGTCTCGTGTCTCTTGGTTTCTTCTACCAGCTATACTATTTTCCCGCGCCCTTAACGACCATGGGTTGCTACGTGATTCTGAATCCTTATAATGTCCCCTGCCTCCCCTTAAATTCTGGCCCAATAATCCTGGGAACCCTGTATAAAACAACAAAAATGTTACATTTTCAGAATTATTACCTTTATAAAAAAAGGATTAAACTTACATATTATAGTCATATGTTATATTATAATAAATAATACAGGTTTTGAAAGTTTTTATCACAATATTCATAGTAATTCTGAAATATAATTTTTTTTCCTGTGAAATTATAGACTTGAAATGCTCCTTTCACATTGCAGGTACACATTTACTTTTAAGACTGACCATGGACACTGCATATTAATTTTTCTCATGAAAGTCAAGAATAAAATTAGATTACTTTTTACCTTCATTTCTTTGTTATCCATCATTAGATCTTTAAGTATTTCAGGCAAATCTTCTTCAGTATCACACTTTATAAAGTTAAGATTCTAACAAATTGCAAACATTAAAAAGCAATGTGTGTGTGTATACACACACACACACACACATATATATATATATATATATATATATATATATATATATATATATATATATATATATATAGGTGATTCAACTTCTAAGCCTATTTTTTTAAAGCTCTGTCGTGGCATGAATAATGAGACAGAAAATGCATAATAATATGCTATTTTCATAACTGCTATGAATTTGCAACAGTTACTCATGACTGTTAGGTCAAGTTTTGCCTATCTTTAGCCAGGATAAAAAAAATTGCAAGAATGAGAAGTAGGTATTGATTTCGATATTTTTAATTTAGGTCGGAAAATGTTGCCAAAATGGCAATTTTTTTTAAAAAAAAGTTTAATAACTTTTAAACTATTTGTCCATTGTGTAGTCCAGATAATTCCTCATGGCAAGATGGCATATATAGTTAAAAATTATAGCTTTGCTTTCAGTGTAAGGCACCTTAACTATGGCTTTTTATGTTCCTTGGTGAAAGAGCTTTAAAAAAACAAGTTTAAAGAAGCCTTCTCCTTCCCTCTTATGGCACTTGAATAAAATTCCCTGATTTATCCATTATTTTTCCATATTAATAATATTCCTGGTTCTGTGACCTCTCTATTTAAAATTTTTATAATTCCTACTTTATCATCAAGCAGTTTAATCATTCCAGCAAACATTATTTAGTTGTAGAAAAATAGTAAAAATGTTCCATTACTTTTTTTAAGGCTAATAAAGATTATTAAAAAAAATTAAATACAATAAAAATTTATAAAAATCAAGATGAACATATATGAACACAAAACATTTTTAATTACTGTGATTTTTTATTTACCTATATGAGTCAACTCACCAACAAAGATAGGTAAATTAAAACAGTTATACTGAGTAGTGGTTTACGTTTAAAATGTACTTACAATTGGTGTATGTTCAGAACATAACTCTTACAATTTCCTAATAACTGTACTGAAATTCACCAACCTAAGAATTTACCTGTCAGTGTAACATTTCAATGAAATTTTAATTAAGTTGAAAGGATACAGAAGAACTGCTGTCATCCAAAGAACTATTTTCTGCTGAGTCAAATGAGTATTTCTTGAACCTAACAACAATATTTCTTTTCAAACAAACAATCAAAATCAAATAAAATATGAATATAAATGTAGCAAATTTTCATAAATGAGTGGGAAGCAAATGAAAACTTTAAAAAATATGAGAAAGATGATTAATTTCTCAGAAATGGTGACTAAAAGGTGATACTTTTCCAATTAAAGTAAAAATAGGTAATAATAATTGTAATCACATCACAACAATGAACTAGTACAAATATAAACTGAAGTTTATGTAATAACCAATAATTTTAATAATTCATGTTTTTCCTATAATTAAAACGTTAGCAGATTATACAGCTAAAACTTTATGAAGAAGGAAAATAAAAACAAATTTGTTTGTCAGAAATCTCTAATCGAAATAAGCCGGTTTACACCAGACAAGGTCCTAGATGGGACATGACTATAATATTAATATTTTTTGTGACAAATTTCACATTATTTGTCTTTTCTTACAATAACAATTGGTTTTACTAAATAAAAAATAAATGGCTATAAAAAACAAAAATTGGATATAATTACGAAATAAGGTAATACAAGGTATAAGGTATTTTTATTATTCTGTCTTTGGTTTTTTAGAAAAAAATTGTGTAATGACTGTTGTTTTTTTCATTTTAAGTAATGGTTTTTTCATTTCAAGACTCTCTTTCTCTTTTATTGACTTTTCCTTTGCCTTTTCATTGAACTTCATATTCACACCCATTAGCACCGCATAACATGAGTTAGCTTCACTCTTTTTAAAAAAAAATTTTTTCTTAAGTTTTTCCAAGTTGATTAGTAGATATTTCAAGCATATTTTCAGCTGCTTCCTTAATTTTATTGTGTATATGTTTCTTTTCCTTTAATTCAATACCCTCCACCTCTATAGTGCTTTTTTAGATTTCGTTATTCTTTGCAACTACTCTCTCAGGTCTCTCTCCTTTTTTCTGCCAGCTATCTTTTTCTCTTCCAATATCTTCTTTTCTTTCTTCCATGTAGGCTACATATTCCTGATGAGATTGTAATTCATATTAAAACAATTCATTAGTCACTAACACAGGTTGAGGAGAATTAAAGTATTCTTTTAAAGCATCTTTTATGGTCAAGACTGCATTCAAATATCTTTCTGTAATTACAGTTTTATCTTCACAAATATATTATTGATAAACATGGGTTAGCTAGAACTACTATAGAGTTAAGTAGATAATGCAGTTAGCCATTCATATCTACCATTTTCATATATTCAGTGCCTCAGTTACTATAAGCTGCTCAATTAACAAAAAATTACATCTGAGGAACTCAGAGAGCACAAACTATTAATTGAGCTTCAGTTAATCTTCATAGAATTGTTATACTAAAAACCTGCAAAATAGTGTTGAATGGTCACTATCTTTTTAAATCTCAGATGCTAAAATAAACTGCAAAACCCAAAGCATGAGTTTTCCTACTGAAATTACCATAAATGTAAATATCTGTTACTTTTAATTGTTCAAGAATGGAGAAAGAAGTGAAAAAAAAATTTAAACAACCAAATATGATCCTAAATTATTATTTACTTAAAAGTAATTTTAAAACTAACTGAGGATATTGAAGTCAAATTATTCGAATTGTTTGAGTCAAAATATGTTTCAATAAAAATTTAAAGCGCTAGGTAGAATATTGGATATGTATTATTATATTTATTTATTATATTATCTTATTATATTTATCCCATTTCTAAATTTATAATGCAGCCACAAATTATTGTTTGAATTCAAATAGTATACAAAATGTCTGCACTTTCTCAGACTGCAGATCAATTTTACTTGTAATCAAACAGCAACAAAATTAAAATTAATATTAATAAAATTTTACAACAAAGATTAAAGAATGGGGAAAAGTTTCAAACACAAAGTTTTAAGGAAGGTAACTAAAAAAGTTTTTCTTCAGTTTTCAATCTGAAATATAACAAAATCAGTGTTGTTAGATTCAAAAAAAAAAAAAAAAAAAAAAAAAAAAGAATTTTCTTCACAAAAAAACAAAAACAAAAATCTATCTAGAATAATATTTCAAGTTTAATTTCTATGTCTTAGAAAGATTATGTCTAAAATAAAAGATAAAATTTAAAAATGTGACTACATAAAAAATCTGTCTGTAAATATGAGAATTCTTGCTAACTTAGAGATATGTTATTTTAAATGAATACTTAAGAGCAAACTTATTAAAAGTATCTTTGAATTGAATTTGAAACTAACAATTGTGCTTTCATGTTGAAAATTTGTCAAAATACAAAATAAAATCTCACGAATATAAACAAGAATAGAAAACTTTACTTCCTGAAAAGATATAAATCTTTCAGAAAAAATATCGAACATACATATAAAAAAGGAAGCAAAAATGAATATGGTCATAGAAAAGTATTAGATACATTAATATGTGCACAGGTAACTTAGTATTATGGATTAAAATTAGCCATAAGAATATTTTGAATTTTATCAACATTTTAGTAAAATTTGAAATATTACATGGAAATAATCTTAATATCAATATGGCAAAAATCTTTTCATGCCTTTATATTTATATGATCAAAAAACACAGAAAATCTGAAAATACAGAATTTATAATGTTAATTACTCAAAGTTGGAGAAAACTTTTAAACAAACTACTTGAGGAAATATTTACTAGAATCTATACTCGCAGATTATACAGGTTTAGTTTTTTTTATCTTGGTATTATTACTAAATAAGTCAACACATTAGTAATCTGAAGTTAAGTCTAGTATAGTAATCAATAAATAAAATTAATTATTCCCTCAACAATAACACAGCGGGTTAATTATTATGATTCGTTTTTAAAATTTACATCAATAGTGATCAGTTTAGGAATAAGGAAAAAATAACTATAGCAAAATATATGGGAAATATGATTTGAAGTAGCAAAAACCAGGTAATGTTCTGAAGCTAATAGAAAATTATGTTATGAACATAAAAATAAAAGTGCATATAATATTTATTTGAAACTGCCAACGAGGAAACTTTGAGAAAAAAAAAAAGGAAATAAAACTAATTCTTGCATACTTATAAAACTTTTCATACTCTTGAATTTCCATCTTGAGACGTGACATGTCCATTTTCTCAGAATGTATTTTTTTACGTAACTCCTCTCTAATTAATATCAATTCATCTGATTTTAATGCAAGTATTCTTTCTTTTAGAATCAAGCAATTCAAATCATCTTCATTCTCAGCTTGATTAGAATCTGAAGTCTCAGAAACTGTAAATTTAAAATAGAAATTAACCTCAAAAGATGAACAATAAAAAAACATTTGCCTTATTAACATTTGCCATTTAATATGTTCCAAAACTTTAAATGAATGGGGTTATTTTTAAGAAAACATATATTTCTCTTAAGTTAATTCAAAACAAGTAAAAGAAATATACATGTCTTTAATTCATAGTCAAATGAAAGTTTGACACTGATTTAAGTTATCTAGTATCCAGTGTTGATAACCTTTCAAATTTGATTATGTTGAAATCGATATATTTTAAATGAATGTTTGAATGGACATTTTGAGAAAGGATCATCATTAATTTCATAAATATAAGAGGTGAAACAAAAAACTATTTTTTTCTACAATATTTTTAGAAAATTGAATTTGTAATTTTCTAATTAAGAAAATTACATATGTTGTAAAAATGTTAAATAATTTATGGTCCCTAAAAAAATATATATATTTGTGTGGTGATGTCCAAGTTTCATATTGAAATTCAGTGCGTGAAAGATTAAGTTCACTTTCAAAGATTTTTGAATTTTCATATTCAGACAAATGCTTGATCATCCATCTTGCAGATTATTTGTATAGCAGTTCTCAAGTAACTTACAGAAGTGGATATTTTTCATTTCCAAGCAATATTTTTAAAATGTTTAAGATAAATATTTACACTCAGTTTTTAGTCCAAATATCCAGAGAGTAAAATTACAATAAAAAACTATTCAAAATTAGTTATGAATAAATTTTTTTTTGTAAAATTTAACTACTTTAAGAGCTATATGAATACAACTCATCAAAATAATTTTAAAAGAAATCATAAAATTTCAAATTGACTATCATAAAAATTTTCAAAGTTATCTTTTACATTAGGAAATATTCATTGCTTTAAAAAAATCTACACTTATAAAGTAATAAGAACCAAAAAAATTTTATCAAATTATTATGAACAGAGATATGAAATAAACTCATTAGTTCTAATTTTTTTATGGTTTTAGTCTAATATATTCTTAATATTTTTTATATTATAGTATAGTTTAAAGGTTCCTTGAGTTCCTAAACAGTTTTTAGAAGATGAACAATTTAATCATAATGACACATGTAAGCTATCTATTTCTAAATCTTATAGTTTCCAGAATTGACTCAATTTAATGGATTTCATATTGATGGGGTTAACAAATAAGAAATTTTTTGTAAGTTTGGAGCCCTAGATAATATTTAAATTAATTTGCCTCTTCGTCAACTATCTACTTCTTTTTAAAAATACTACATAATAAAACAATATTTAATGTCAGAAATATTAATAGAAAATTAAAAATTTATATAAATCTAGTTCAAAACAATTTTCCATCCATTAAAATAAAACCAGTCTATATGAAATAACTATGCTATTAGATTCTTTGAAATGGATTTTTACTAAAAAAGTAATTTTCTAATTTAAAATATTTCATTTTAACTATGAAAATAGAAAGCAAACAGAAAATAATACTGCAATAAACTAAGTGCATCCACTCCTTAAAATCAATTGTTTAATAAAGTTTAGAAAGGCAATGTTAACTTAAATAATGGATTGTGTTAATATGATAAAATATCAACATGTAGCATTATTTAATCTGCAGAATTAATGGATTAGCAATAGTTTTTTCACAAAGTTCTGCCAATAACACAAGCCTGCGAAGAACAAAAATACAAGGGACTGATAGCTGAACTGTATGTATTTTTTGGTGCTGAAATGAAAAAAAATAATGAAAAATTTCCATCAGGTCACATTTTCTTGAAAAATTCAATTTTACTGGAATTTTTATGAACATTTACCATAAAAAAAAAATGATTTTGAATTTCTTCCCTTTTTGCCTGACTAACATTCTACTTTGGTTAAATATACAAAAGTACCCCTCTATGACATCTTCCAGTCACCATCCCTCTCTCTGTCACAATATCTTTCCACCAATAGCATCACAAAAATTCTTATCTTGGTATGCTGACCTTAGAGGAACACTAGCAAGTATAATCAGGAGTCATTTTCAAAAGCATTTTTAACGTCTGCTTTTCTCTGTGCATTTTGTGAAACATGGCTGAGAAGTGAAAATTTCTCAGATGACTTTGGTTACATATGTGGCAAACACAGTGTAGTTAAATATCGCATGAGGACAGACTACAGACTATGTAAGACAACTTTATCTTGCATATTTTGGCATGAAACTCGGAGAACAGAACAAATCGTAGGCTACTCATAAGTTTGTGTGCAGTGTCTTAATGATCTACGCTTATGGCTCTAAGGAAAGAAGACTGCCTTATCATTTGGAATTCCAATGATATGGAGGAAGCCTAAAATCCACTTTGATGATTTTTATTTTTGTTCCCACCATGTCCGTGGGTATAACCAGAAATATCAAAGGCTAATATTTTAGTTTGATAACATTCCATCAGCCATACGCCCTGTTCCTCATGGACCTAATGTGCCTGTGCCTCCAGCTGAATTGCCAGTTATCTCTTCAGACGCTGAACATCATTAGTTCAAGGTTCCGATATTAGGAAAACTTGGTCTATTGTTCTGATGTTCCTGGATTGATGAGCAAATTTAAAGTCATCTACAATAAAGATGAGTGGATGAGCGAAGAACAAGGTGAAAGGTTCCATCAAGATATTAGAGATATGGAGCGTAAATATCAGAAAATGGGAAAAGAACATGCTCTCTGACTGCTTTTAGATGTTAACTCCAGATTAGTCTGAGATTAAGCATAAAAAAAGATAATCAAAAATAAGTTTCAGAGGAAAACAAGTATGTACTTATATAGAAACGTTTTCTTTTGTTTTATTTTTATTTGTTTTTCGTTTCAAACTTTCATGTACACAAACACAATATTTGCTCTTCATGGTCAATCATCAATTTTATGTAAGTTATCTTAATAAAAATAAATTAAAATGATATGTTGGTGATTTTCTTCCAGAAACTGATGGAAAAAATTTTAACGCAAGGAGCTTATTGTTTTTCTCTCAACCAGAGGTGACTTGCACAATCTGGCAACAGTATTTTTCTTACTTTTTAACCTACAAAAAAATAGCTGGTTGCTCAAAAATTAGTTTACCTTCACAAGATTCAATTTAACATAGATCAAAATGAATAAAGACGACAGTCACTAGACAGTTCATTTGTTGAGAGAATTCTTTTCCATATGGGATTTTAGTAAAAACATCAATATCGATTTTACAAAAAATTCTGATATGATGGTGGAAAATGAAG
The DNA here is from genome assembly GCF_982258835.1 of Parasteatoda tepidariorum. NCBI lineage: Eukaryota > Metazoa > Arthropoda > Arachnida > Araneae > Theridiidae > Parasteatoda > Parasteatoda tepidariorum. Next base: position 84,256,295 of record NC_141765.1, read on the forward strand.
GCCACTTTTGGAATTAGCACATCAAATAACATATATAAATCGACAATAACTTCTCTTGCATTTTTCAAAAACTTCAATTTTGATGTTGCAAATCAAGAGTACATTATATATGTATAAGAAAAGAAAAGTGATATAGAAAACTACAATTGTGTCTTCGTCGCAGTTGTGATTGTCATTGGCTGGTAAGCGACAGAACTCATAACACTCGTTAATATTGATATAAAGTTTTCTTTGGGAAGACAACAAATGCATACAACTAAAAACATCACATAATATAACTAATTTTTAAAATGAATACTGCAATATAACCAATCTAAAAAAGCTCTAATGAATAAAATATGTATAATTTTCAAACAGGATACAATATACACATTACAGTACATATACATTGAAGAATACAAAACAACTGAAAAGTAGTTTATGAACCTTGTTTCAAAATCGCTTATATAGCAGTAGGAAAAAGTTTCCTAATGTAGAAATAAACAAATAGCTTAAAATAATACTGTTATAAAAATTGAGAATTTAAAGACTGTTAATTATAATGGTTACATTTTAACTTTCAATTCTTGTTTATTATTGCTCAATGATCCATTTATAACCCTAATTTTTTACTACCACTACAAAAAAAAAAAATGTAAATTGTTTGCTTTTTCTGTCCCTTAATAAATAAAGCAACAGTTCAACTAATTTGAAAAAAAATGGTCATCTGTCTAAAAAAATGGTGTAGTTAGCAAAATGCTTAAACATATATCTCTTCGAAATATAAAAAGATTGGGAGCAAAAAAAAATTTATTTCATAACATAAAAGATATCAATTTCTGATAAATCATCTACAAAATCAAACATTAAAATAAATCAATTGCTATATCATTTGATTGCTACAAAGAAATTATTTATACCAAAACTTTCTTCTGGCAATTCAGCTTTTGTATCATTAGATAAAGTGGTCACAGAAGGATCCAATGAACTTGTGACAGATGCATCCTATAAAAAGATGAAAAAAGCAAAAACAAAATTTTTGAAAAGAAGTATATATTAACAATTTTATGATCAGCACTGAATAAATTTATACAGCATTAATTATATTTATTAGAAAAATAGTCAGTTCTTGATGAGAATGTTAATATATCAAAGAAATTAAAAATGATTACAAATCTAGATCAAAATAGTCTACAGATAGAACACATTCAGTGCAAGCAGTGAAAAGCAAATTTTTTAGTTTTTTAATATTTCAATTACCATTGCTTAGGTTTACTATATTATTTACAGTTATGCTTAGAAATCTCTCTATCACTGTACTTTAGGTGACAAATTCGGATGACTTAGTCAGAAACCTTTTAATCACTTTCAAGTGGACACTTATTTTCCAAGTATGCCATTCAACCTGGTAAAATAATGTGTCATATTATAATGCAGGCCTAGACTAGCCAAGTCAGCTAATTGGTAATCACTAGGGACCCAAGCTAGGATGTTCCCAAATGGAAAGAAAAAAATTTATCATTTTGGGGCAAACAGATTTTACAGATCTATAATTCCTTTGTAACTATTTCATGGGTGCCACTCTAAAAAATATCAAGACTGAACTAATTTGACCAATTAACATGATTTTACATTGCTTACCAGAGTTTTCAGCAATTTATAGCGTAATGACTCAAAAATGTACCTTTCTATGATAATGGCACATATATATTAAATCAAGGATTTCATTATTCTTTTAAAAAAAAAATTTTGTTTTATTATTTCTTTTACAGCAACTAAGATAAAAATAACAGTTCTATACGTCTTTTTACACAAACCATTGAAACCACTAATTTACTTATTTTTTCTTTGAACTCTACTAATTTCTTGCTTCATTATTATTTTTTGTTTTTCTCTCTATTTTTTTTTATTTAAGAAAACTTTATTTTAACAGCATTTTAACCCACTGGCGGTTAAGGAAATGGGCAAAATTGGGAGAATGTTTCTCCCCTACACACAGTTCCCCTGTCAATTAACATGGGAAAACCGGTTTTGCTATGCAGAGAAGACTGCAGGTTAAAATGCGACTTTTTACGTGCAGAACCGTCAGTGGGTTAAAACATTGAGGTAAAATGAAAACTAAAGCAAATTTCAACACATTGTACAAATTTTATGAAAGAAAGCAGGTATTGAAGCACTGTTTACAGATCCTCATTTTTACATAACTTTTATTTTATCTTCAATTCCATTTTTTTCATTTTGGTGCGACATCATTACCTGATCATTTCACAACAATTATTCAAAATAACAATGTTCTCATTAAAATATATTATTTTATTTTGAACAAAAAATATTTACAAAATTTTTAAGGAAAAAAGTACACTTTTTTTTCTAATGAAAAAGAGATATTAATTGATAAAATTTAGTCAACTGATTTTTTCCCAAGACTGATTTCAGTCCCCAAGACTGATTTCAGTCCCCAAGACTGAAGAGTAACACCCTTGCTATTTGCATCACTCTATTTTCATACATGGCTCCTCACTCAGGGCTGGATTAAATGGGAGGCTACTGGGGCTATAACCTCATAGACTTCCAGATTATTCATAATCTCCCAGAAATTAACCTTTCCAATAAATGAAATGGATAAAAAATGAAAAACAATGGTTTCACTGTAATTTTGCAATTTGAAGGGCAAAAAACAACTTCAACTTGACCCTTAAACAACTAACAACTTCAATAATCATGGGCCATTTTAGGTACAAAATAAAAGTTAATTTGTAACGGACAATAAACTTACAATACAATAAATATTTTCCAGAATAGAAATCACAACAGGATACTCATAGTATTCAACTTCAATATAAGGCATATTTTGGAGATCAGCAAATGCATAGTTAGATTGTTTAATGGAAAAAAAATTATATTGGACTGTTTTTATTTCTTTAAAAAAAAACTTTCTCTTCTTCAGTAGCCTATGCGTGGGACACCCGCTGTCCACAACTTTGGAGTCAAGTGACTGTTGCTGACTTCTGATAAAATAATAAAAATTGAAAAAAAAAATGCTGGGGTGGGTATAAAAAAATTTTGCTCTGACACTGATTCAACAATAATTTTTTCATCTGAAGAAAAGGGAAAATAAAAAAGGGGTTCTGTTTTTTTAAGCTTACTACTCACCATTTGAAAGACGTTTGGAATTTAATTTTTGAAAAACACACTAGTTTTGACATTAATAGGTTTTGTTTTTCTTATTTCTTTTTTAGTGAAAGAAATTCTTAAAAAAAATCCAAATTATTCTTTTAAAATCGTATGTCCGTCAAAATGATATCTTCTGAACAAACAAAAAGTAACTGGAATAACAGGACAAAACACTAAAAATCAAGACAAATAAAGACATACTATTTTGTATCAGGAAAATAAGGAATATAAGGACAACTACAAACCGTGCATATACCTATAAAACTAACTTATTTTAAACCCATGAGAGAGGATTAGAATCTGAATCATAAGAAAGGGATATATGGTTATTGCATGGTGCAAGAAAATCAATCTTGCATATGGGGTGCTAATGTTAGCTCATTAACAAATAACATCAGCCAATTGAAAAACTCAACTCTCATCATGTCTACTCAAGAAGAAATCATCTTTTTTATAAATTTCAAGAGTGGATCCCTTAGTTCTTAGTAATTTATAACACAATTAAATAGTGACAATCACAAGGATAAAACAGCTTATAAAGCTTACAGTAGGAACAAAACATATTAAGAACTTCCTTCTATTGAAAAAAATCTAGGTTTCCACAAATTATTTTGGAATATATAGTATTACAAACAATATAAGATTTTAAAAATGGCAGTGTAGCTCAATGTATTTTTGATGATTAAAATCAAAAACAGTTAAAGCAACTAAAAGTATTAAAAAAAACATTCTAAAAATTCTGCAGTTGAAATAACATTATTACAGTAAAATGCTTAATTAGGCTGTTTATACCTTTTCTATAGAATCTGAAATATTTTCTAGTGGCTCTGATTTTTCCTCCAAATTTTCACATGTGGTTTTCTCAGGTGGTTGGTCATCAATTTGATTTTCACTTAAAATAACCTCTTCAATGGCTGTGTTAGATAAATGAAGAGTGGGTGACTGGTTGTCAACAGTGTGAGATGGTGATGATTTTTTTTCAGTCTGTAAATCACATGATAAAGGAGGACAAGATGTCTCTTGAACTTGCCTCAAAAAGCGCAACTGAAATGTTAATAATACAATATAATACTGTAAAATATTTTGAGTACATTCACAAAGTAACTGCAATTAACTTGTGGATGGTTATTTTAATTACAAAATAAAAAACAAACTGCTTTAACGCAATCAAGTGAAAACACCATAGCTAGCTTTTTGTTGCTTACTCCACAAGATTACATTTTTAAACAGTTGTCTTTATTAAGATAAAAATAAAAAAGTAAAGGAACATATAAACATAAATTTTCTTTATTTCATAAGAAGTTTATCCCAAAATACAATTATAATAAATACTAAGTGAATATTAAGTTAAATAAGCAGGGTTGTAGAGCTAAACTTTTCATAAAGGAGGAGGGTTGAAAGAAAAACTTAAGTTATACCATTGCTGAAATACAGTATTTTTCAAATAATAAAGCACTGAAAGAAGATAAAATTTTATAAACTATGCAAATGATTATAGTACATATTTTTATAGTACGTATCTTTAGCAGACTTTTCAAAAATAAAGTCAAGATCCTAATATTATTACTTCGTTGGAACACATGGATCCATACTTAAACAAGGAAAAAACAAAAATCCAATGTAACCTTGCATTTAAGATTTAACAAGTCACTATTGAGTAAGGTGAGTTAATATTATAAAAACCTGCTTAATTGTTGGTGAAAATTGGGAAAAGAGTAAATGAGATAATAAAACCAACTTGAAGTTTCATCCATCAAAGTACATTTATTTATAGGTTTTCAATTCAGCCTTTCTCATTAGTGATTCATTTGATTTGAATAACTTTTTTTAACTTATGTAATAATATAACTTTGATTTCATTTTTCACAAGGATTCTAAAAATTTATATTAAGGGCAGCTATTACAGCAAACCATGTATAGATAATTTTTTTTTTATTCACTTCAAAATATTTTTAGATTTATATCTATTTTCTAGTTTTAGTCTTTTAAGACAATAAGATGATGTACATAAACCAAGATTACTTTAGTAGATTATTAATTAAAAAGTTGAGACATGTACAAGTTATCTACAAGCTATTGTGATATCTACAAGCTACTATGATATTTACGAGCTACTAATTGAACAATTTTAAAAATTAATATCCAATTCATTTTAATACTTGGTGGAAAACTCTTACTCACAATAAAATAAAAATTTCATTAAGAATGATAGTGTAACACTTTTAAAAAAAATCACATTTTATTGAAGAAGAAACCAAAATCACATTTTTTAAATAGACCAATGCAATTTATTACAGACAAATGATCCATTTTACGTAAAAATGCATCAAAATTGCAAATAAGATGAAGTGAAAAGAAATTGTATCCCGTGATTCAGAATAATAAATAAATAAAATCAATATTAAATTAAATTTGAAAAATAATAAATAGTTATTAAAAGTACTTTTTAAATGAAATTAGGTATAAGTAAACAATGAGTTTTATAAGCATGTGTGTTTGTGCAAAAACATTTATATTTGCATAATTAGTATAAGAGTTATCCTACAATATATAAGTAAATAATAATATGAGCAACGCAAAAAATATTAATGTTCTCACATCTAAACTAGCACTGAAAATTTTTGTAAAAGTTATGTTTTTGTATCAGATTTCATAACTTAATTAATATTTATTATTTAGCACATTTGAGTGCTTCAAGTTATAAAAATCACAACTTTTTATTTTGAAATTCATTCATTATAAAACAATTAACAAATATTATTTGTTACACGTTTTATTTTGAAAAACGTATTTTATTTTGATCAATGATAATTTTCAGTAATGTTGACACCGAGTATTTCATCATAGCCAATTGAAAGTATCAGTTTTTAATTATGATATTATTAAAGAAGCTAACTTTGAGTATTTATTTTTAGTTAACAGTAAAGAAAAGTTAAATAATCAAATAAGATTAAAAAAAAAATAAAATTAACGAAATCTAGAGTGTGTAACCAAATTTTTCAAAAGAAAAAAAAATTAAGTACCCTTTAAGAATTAAAAAAATATTTTTAAGTACTTTAAAATCACACACTCACAATTTTTTTTCTTTCTTTTATTACAAAAAGTTCTTTATATATATACAGAAAATCAGGGATAGATTAAGAGGAAGATACAGGTGCTGCAGCTCCTGTACCCCAAATGTTTTAAGGTCACTGAAGGGACCTCTAAAGTTTAAGAAGGTAAAATAGTTTTTTGTAATTTTCTAAAAAATTATTCATATTTTCAAGGGAAATGTTGTAAAATTTTTTTTAAAGCATCTTTAAAACTTGCATTTTTTGGGTGAAAAATTTGAAATAAATACACATAAAAGATAATATTTAGTTATGCTTTTTTTTCTATTCCTCTTTCTAATTTTATCTATTAATTACTTTATGCCACAAGTGCTTGGTGTTTCTGACAAATTTTCTGTAACCATCTAAAAACACTCAAAATTTAATATGAGTGTTTGGTGTGAAAAATATAATAAATTTAGTAAAAACAAAACATTCTAATTGGTTTCTACCAATTTTAAAATTTGCATTTCATTTAAAATTTCTTACTACTATTTAACATTTATAATTTCATAGAGGATGTGTTTGTTGAGTTGACATAGACATTAAATCATATTTTAATGCTTAATGCAATTATTTTTGTAAAAACAGTCAATACACTCATGGACAAAAAAATTAGAGCACCAAGAAGGAGTCGTCAAAATGAAACGAAATTTTACATACGTAATGACTACTTTGATATAAGTAAATTATTAGAAAATCAAAGAAAAACAATAATCTTTGATTTTCTAATCATTTACTTATAACAAAGTAATCCTTACATATGTAAAATTTCATTTCATTTTGACGACTCCTTATTGGTGCGCTAATTTTTTTGTCCATAAATAAACAAATATTTCAAAAAGCTCTTCAGTTGCAAATTTTGTAATATCAGTAAGTTTCGGCTAATTTAGCAAAGGTAGTATCCCAAGTTATACATCAGCCCCAAGCTCCAACAAATTGTAATTCAACTCTGCATAAAATTAACATATTGCAAAATATTTATAAAACTTAATCATAAAAAAATTATGCATGATTTCAAAAGCATTCAACGTGGATTCACTCATTCTATTCTTTAAATGAATAATACTTTATGAATTACATAAAAAAAATTAACTTTAAAATTACAATTTCTTACGTTTAATTTTTAAAAAAAAGTTATTGGGTGTATCATTTAAGATTTAAATAAAAAATTCTTTACAACTGTAAACTAAACGAAGGCATTTATAAGACTAATATTTTTGATCATATTGAACTGATAATTATGTTAAGACAATAAAGCAAACAAAAAAAACCAATAAATTCATATCACAAATGTGATTTAGTACTAGATTGCCCAAGGAAGTCATTTCGACTGCTTTTTAATTTCAATTAGAAACACAATGATGACACAATTCCTTAGAACTTTATGACTTTTTGTACAACATATAATGTTTTTTATCGTTAATATTTACTAATAACTTGCTATATAACTGAAAATAACATCAAAAATATTAAAAATTAATTTTAAACAAATTTCTTTATACATTTATTATTATTTCCCAATGCAGGCATTTTGTCTGCTTTTGGGCAATATAGGTATTTCAGTCTTTCTAGTGTTAGTGAATAGCACCCTTTAAAATTATTATTAAAATCCGTAATTTGGTTCAATACTTTTGACGAAAATATAAAATCAATACTTTAAAATGAAAATATAGTGAGCATTGCCGCCACACATTTTAATCGGGCTTTTGAAGAAAAAAACTAAAAATAAGCACCTTTAAGCACTTTTCAAAAACGCTGGGCACACTGAAATCATTATCTTGCATTCTTGATGTATGCATTGTGACGTGACACAATATACAAAGAAATTAGTTTAATTATCAGCATTTAGCTTTAATTTTTAACTCATCTACGAGTATTTTGTACTATATTTCAGCATATGAAAATGTTTATATTTCAAAAGGATAAGTTATAACAATTAAATTTTGAAATGCTATTACTGTAATTAAGTACAAAACTGTATAATATTAACTCACCAAAGTAAGAAGCCTAAGACAATTAAAATTATTCTAAATAAAAGCAATTCTGAACAACTTCCTGTACTACCTATTTGTGATTTTTTTTCTTGGAGAAGTTTGACAGAGTGATGTCCTCTTCACATTCAACAAAGCAATTTACTCCCTTTTGAAACTTTTCAATGAGGGACCTTCAAATTTTTTTAACATAAGAAGGGGCGAGTAGAAAAGTAGCCCCAGCTTTAAACAAAAAATTTTTTGTTGTTACCCCTGGTTATGCTCACTCTCATAACATAAATAGCTCAAAATATAAGGAATGCTTTAGTCCTGTCAAGCTTGATTTTGGTGGTCTTTCAAGATTTCCCAAAGATAATTTATTTTCTTTAAAAGGCATTGTAAGACATTTGAACTATTTAAGGAAAGAAAAATCACATACTAGTTAGCTCTTTAGCCGAACTAGCCTTTCTTGGGAGGAAAATAAAGGTTCACAATATAAAAAACCGGCAATACTTGAATTATAGTTCTGAAACAGCATCCTGAGCATTAAAAAGAACTGGAGCGACATTCTGGTACATTCCGCCCCCCCCCTACATCACAGTAAATAAATTACAAATAATTTCTGCACTAATTCGATATGGCAGAAAATGCTTTTTTGATAAACTTTATTTGACTTTATTATCCAATATGTTGTATACTATTGTAGTCACTGTTAATTTTGATTTTTTTAAAACTAAGCTAATGTTGTAAAGTTAACAAATTAAAAACAATTAACACAGTAAGACCACAGCAAAAATATTATACTTTTACATTTTTGACCTTGAATTTCTTCTTTATCTTATTTGATGCTGTCTTTCATATCTCTACCCACAGCTTTAAATGAATTATATTTGTTGCTGTTACAGGCTGATAAAAATTGTTTCCAAAGCATATATGCAGGGATGAGAGTAGTTGGAAAGTAAAAAAGAGGAAATTCAAGAATATATATATATATATATATATATATATATATAAGTTTGACAAAAAAGTGCAATTTTTAAACTTGTAAACCATGTGATTATAAATCTCGATGATTAATTTTAAAATTGCATGAATATATAAATATGAATCACATGCATGATTTTAAATTAAGAGAATATGAATCCCGAAATGAGGCTTTTAAATCATGTGAATATGAAACTCTATATCGAATTTAAAAAATGCGATAATACAAATCATGATGTGTAATTTTTAGATCACGTAAATACGAATCACGATGCGTAGTTTTTAAATAGCGCGAATACGAATCCCACTGTCTAATTTTTAAAGCAAGTATAAATAGGAAAATCGATGTTTGATATTACAACCGCAAAAACGAATCACGACATTGGATTTTAAGCTCGCGAGAATACGAATCGCTACATAGGGTTTTAAAAGTGCATAATTACAAATAGCGATATTGGATTTTTAAATCTCGTAAATAAGAATCGCAATGTATGACATTTAAATCGCCTGATTAAGAATCGCAACGTTCAACTTTTAAATCAGGTAAATACAAAAATCAATGTTTGAAGGAGGAATGAGGACTTCAATACTTTCGCTTCGCAGAAAATTTAATTCCTCATAAAATATTTTACCTTGTGCAAAAAAAAATTTCAGCGGAAATTAGCGGGAAAAATCTGAAAAAATGCAGAAATCCGCGAATCCGCGGAAAAATCACATCCCTGTATATGAATACATTCGGAAAAATTTTCACAAATCTAAGTTTTTGGTCTATTGTCAAGAAAGTTGGTGTACTGTATGTTGGTGTTACTGTATGTTAAGCAAACTCAATCATTTGTCAGTCATATGTATCCAATAATTTCAACCATTTTAAGGTTTAGATCAATTATCAACATTCAACTTTTACCACAAGAAACATCACTATAAATTGATCTGGGCATTACATATCCTTCATGTCAAACCACTTCAAAAATTTAAAACCTAGATACATTTAAAAGTTTTCAATTAAAGAATCAACAGAGCCTACATAATATCAGCCAAGGTTTACTAAATATATTTTTCAAAGAAATATCATTTTCATAAAAAAAATTTTTTTAAATTTACAAATTGCTTAAAACCTTACTTTCAAATAAATAAGAAAATAGTTATGTGAAACATACATTATTAGAATAAGAACCTATGTAATCCTAGAAAAGTATTGCTTTTTCTAACTGTTTAAAAAATCTGATTTTCTTTCACCTTTTAATTTAATTTGCACAAGTTGTTCTAAAATCTCAATTTAAAATAAATAAAAGCATGCATATATACACTGCAGCAAAAAACAACATGAGTAAAGCACAAATAAAGTACAAAAATAGGCAAGATTATATAATTAAAATGAGCTTTATTCGCATTGTTTTTCACTTTAGTTTATGTAGCACAAAGAATACCCTACACTCTTGGATACATACAACATACTAACATAAAAATAGTTAGAGTTCATTTTTTAAAAAAAGCGATCTTTCAATATTCTGCAGAATCATTAAAAAGTCTTCAATGCATAAATAAATCAATTAGAAATTCCCACAAATTTTATGATTCAAATATATAATAAATAAAGGTAAAAAAAAAATTATTGAACAAAAGTAAATGAAAGACAAAATATTATTTAAATAAGTAAATAAAATATTTAAAGAAGAAATATCAGTAAATAAAATATTTATTTTCAGATAAAAAATTATAGGAATTTTTAAAATTATAATAACAATGATAATGAATAATAATAATTTCTAACAGCATTATTTACAGTTTTTTTTTTTTACCTCAATATAATTTACGTGCCTTAATACATTTTTTCAAAGTTGAGAGAATCTTGCCTGAATCTTACTTCATTACAGTGATTTTTTTCATTGAAATATTGAATAAAGTACAAGCAAAAAATTGAATACTAACCATTAACTTCTGATGTTGCATTTAGAAAATGGTATGTATAAACGCATTTGAAATATTTACTACGAAACACATTTAAAATAATTCCAATTTTTAATGAGTATTGAATTTGAAGCTTTTTGTAAAAACTAGTGAAATAAATTTAACAGATAAGATAAGAGAATTTTGTTTAACACGTAAATTATTTTTAAGCATAGGTTGGTTCTGTTTCATCAGAAAATTTCATAAATCAGTTATTTTTGTAAGAACAGCAGGAACAGAAAACATATATTTCGTTTGCAGGAAAGACAACAGAAAAAGGATATAGAGTTCATTTCCATTGCCTGTGAATGTTTTTTTTTTCATTTTTCAAGTATTAAAATCTATATAAGTAAGATTTCATATGCCAGAAGGACTAATAGAACAAAATCTCACATCCATGAAAAAACTTAAAACAGGGAAAAATAAAAGAACAGAGGTGATTAAATCCACAACATGTTCACAAATTTTAGAATTGAAAATTAAAAATGTTTTGGAGTAATAATTATAAACTATATTGACATTAAATTTAGAAATTGCTAATAAAATGTTAAGAATTTTGTTGCCATAAAATTTCAATTTTTGTTTATATCACATTTATTGGAAACACTTTTTGAAAGTTCAAATTAGCTACAGGAAAATAAAGTAAATCTAGCCTGTAAAGGTTATTAGAAATTAAGTCATGCTAATTTTGTAATAAAGTATAAAAATAACATATGCTGCAGAAGTAAGCATTGCCATAGCTGGTATATTTAACAGCACAACATTTGTGTTTAAAAAGTTTTACATTACACGTGCAGTGTAACATTTCAAGTTTGATGCTCTCAACTGACTTAATATACTAAAAATAATGCATTTTAATTTCAAGTAAAATGATATATGCCTTTCTAAAGTTGAATAAAATTGAGAAGCTTTAGTATCAGTTAATTATCTAAAAAACTGGAACACAGTTTCGAGTGAATTTTCTCAACATTGGTACTCCATTTCCACTGCTGTTGTGCAATTACAACTCTCCATATTTTAAGAAGTATATGAAGGTTTTTTCCGTTTTTTACTAATTTACTGTTATATGGGGTCAGAATTGCAAACAATATCATTTGTATGAAGAACAAATAACTCAAGTTTTGACATCTCATAGGCTAAAAAGAGCTTTGATCAAACAACAAACAATTTTGTTATTAATGGATTGTAACATAAAACACAAGCTCTCAGCAAAAATATTATGAAAATCATAAAAAAAATCAAACAACTGAACATGTAAAATTACTTTAACAAGCTATTAGCACATGTTAAGTTTAGTTGACTTCAAGCCAATGTTATAAGTGGTATAAGGTAGGATGAAATTAAAAAGCAAAATCTAATCTATGGTAACCTTCAAAAATCCAATTTTTAATTTTGACTGTCAGTTAACTTCCATGGGATCAGTGGATGTAGTTTTGGATTTAGACTAGATATGTAAGACACTATGACCTTTTGTCAACAAGAATTTAATAAAAATATGTTTTAAAAATTAATTTCATATAGGAATATATATTAAATTAGTTGCAATAGTTATTTGGAAATATGAAAATTGTAATTGAGAGGAAGTAAGATAGATCTGCAAATGGAAAAAAAATTCTACACATATAACATTAAATAAATTTATTAAAAAGTCATAATGAAGAAATTGATCAGTTTCTGATAATTTGTTTTAATGAAAAAATGCATGGAAAATTTAAAACTTTTTTTCACAAAAAGTTTTTGCATCAATGTTAAAAATAAAAATGCAAGCATAAACATAACTAATAACTTAGACTTTAAAAATGTATCTTTTTAGTACATTTAACTATACTGCATTCATCAATTCATATGAAGCTTAATTTTTTAAAAAAAATCTTGATTTTGTAAGCAAAGATGCTATTTTTATGATATAAGGTATAAAAAAAATTTGTACACATATTTTTTTAGTTTCTCCTAACAATTTTGTGGCTCAATCTTTATCCAAACTTGTCACATAATCTTAAGAAACCTAATATAAAAATTGAGAAGAAATAAAGCATGGTACCTTTCGTTTAAGTTGAGTTACAACTCTTTGAATTTCCCACAGTTGCTCTTCTTTTTGGTGATCTCTCAAGCCAGTGTTTAATTCAGCATGAAGGACAGAAAGAACATTTTCTTGCTTAGAAAGTTCTTTAGCAATTGAATTAGGTGAATCTGGTAATTCTAAACTACTGTCCAGATCGATGGGTGGAACATATCTTTATATGAAAAAGTAACAGCAAAATCAGAATAAATAATTTTTAGCTAACAATTAGTAATGATAAATGACTTACTTTTTTATTTCAACACCAGAAAATAAGACATCACTGTTATTAAAAAAAGCATGCAAAATATTGTGACTAATTTGCATTGTAGGACTTAAAACAATATATACATTTTGCAAATTCATTTTATTTCTTTTTTCCTGGAATAAAAAGAAAAAGGAGTAAGAATGACTGCTAAATAAAGGATTAATTATGTCAAAAAGACCAACATTAATAAAATAAGTATATTTAATTATATATTATAAATTAGACATGTATTTCAAAAGGGTGAAATGTATGTAAATTTGCTATGTCTGATGCAATTCTTAAAACCAGTGGCACTTTTTCATACTTGAAAAATGTTTTGCTTTCATAAACTATGCTTGTAATTGACTTGATAAAAGTTATTTTGTAATGCAGTGAATCATACTATTTATAGAATTAAAAAATTCTGTCCTGCAAAACTTAAATAATAATTTAAATAAATAATTCACGTAGGAATTTATTCAGAGTCAGTGCACATTTGATACCATTAAAACTTGAAAACTTAAGTCACAAGCTACCAAGGTTAATATAAGGCGAGGAGGCTAATACAAGACGAGGAGGCTAATACAAGGCGAGGAGGCTATTATAAAAGAGTATTTGGGGCTAATGTCAAACTCTCTCTGGGACTAATTAGAAGCAGTATTTTGAGCTTATGTGAAACAGTGCACGAGCAAAAATGATAAAATTTAATTTTTTACATTTTTGCTTTGAAACATTCAATGTTTCTCCGTTAATAAACAATAAAAAATTACAGTTACATTTGAAGTTTTGCAACATATTAACTCAATTGAACCTCTGATATATAATATAAAGAATGAAACTAAGCAAAGAATGACCTCTGAGCAAAAATAACATTAAATACTCTATATCTGATTTTGTTTATTTATCATTATTCAAAAGTTATACAAATAGAAGTTTGCTTCAAAAAATGTCTATAAGAGTTGTTAGTACTACCACATTAAAACACACACATCAGGGTGCTCCAGAATTACTGGGAAAACTTTAAAGGTAGGTAGGGGACATCACAAGGATTCACATTTGCATAGGAACCAAGATTTGGGAACTTTGTTATTTGCAGCTACGTTGCTCACAAGAAGGATTGGGTGTACTGGATCGGTTTCTTGGCCACCACGCTCTCATGATTTAAGTATAATGGATTTCTGTCCCCGAGATGCACTGAAATGTACTACGTATGTAACACCTGTAGTTGCAAGAATCGTCTAAGTTACAGCAGATATCCAATAAAATCCAAGTGTATTTGAGCGAGTCAGTCAATCCATGGCCGCATGGTATAATGCATGGATTACTAGAAATGGTGGAATCTTTGAACATCTTTGGTGACATTTTTAAAATTCATCTACCACAAAACATGTAATATCTTAGACCAATAAATATGTCAAATGATCTGTCTTCCATCTCTTTTTTTCACATTCTTTGGGACTAATATCTCAGTACTATTCATAAATATGACATTCTACTGTTGCATGTTGCAACACCACCCACAGACATAGCATTATATTGGTGCTCAAAGAGAACACACATGAATCAAAATTTACTTTCTTTTTTTTTTTTTTGTTCCTTTCTTATTGGGCTCAACTGGGCTTTCTTTCTTATTAATCATGGTTTGTGCTACCAGCAAGCCAGGCTCGTCACATGAATCAGTGGCGAACATTAAAAGCATATACATAAATTAGATGATGATCATCTGTGAATGAATTATAAAAAAGGAATATAAAAGTCAAATGTTCAAAGCAAAACTAAAGCATTGAAACTAGTAAATCAATAATTTGAGATTTTAAGTTTTTCATGCATCATTAAAAAAGTATTAAAGGAATAAATTAAACAATAGTACCACTTACCATAGATATTACATGCAACATATGGATAACAATCCAAGATATGAGGTGTTGATTGCAAGTTGGAAGCTGAAGAAGCAACTTTCTTAAAGATTCTACTTTCAATGGACCATTTTTCAAAGCTTTAATTGATAAAAATAATTATTATAAAAAATTTACAATTGGATTAGCAAACGCTTAAAAGCAATAAACTTAAAAAGAAATACTTGCATAGAAAAATTATTTAACTCAGTAGATTTTAACCAATGAGAATCAGAACATTGATGTTTCATTAAATTGATAAAAGTCCTACTATTCTGCAATCAGTAAAAATTTCAATATTGTTTAAAAGAAAAATAATAATAATTTGAGGGGAAATTAATTTTTTCTAGACTATATTAAAATTATGACTATTCTTAAAAGAATTATTACACTGTTATTGGACTATGTTCTTTAAATTAAATGTCCAAAATACAATAGATAAATTTAGAGGTCTAATTGAATTTAAACCATTTTTGGAAATATGATGATTACTAGGAATGTAATAAATAGTGATTTGACCAAATATTTAGCCGAAGAAATTGGCCGCATACCAAATATTTGGCGACCGAATAGCAATTTTTTTTTTAAATCATTAATAAATATTATTAATATTTTATATATATATATATATTAATATATATATATATATATATATATATATATAATAATATATATATATAATATATATATATATGTATATATATAATATATATATATGTATATATATATATATATATATATATATATATAAATATATATATACATATAAATAGTTTTATAGGTAAATAAATTAAGGCATTTTTGAAAAATAATCAAAATTTAGCAATATTATTGGTATGAGGTAAAGGAAGAAAAAATTATAATAGAAATATTTAAGATACTAAAAAAACTGAGTAACTGAATTAAAAAAAACTAAAATGGTAAAGTTTGAAGAAGAAAAAGGGAAACAGAGATAATATCGTCTTAATTCTTAAAACAAAAATAATAATTTCCAAAAAATACAGTGTATCAGAAACGCTTTCAAAAATGCAGTGGTATCATAAAAACACACATAAAGAAAGATTATATACAAAAGCAAAATGGAAAAAAATAAAACGCAATTATAATTTTTGAAAGAAAATTTAAAAGCTAAACATCTCAATTTCCCAATTATCGTATTATCAAAAAAGTGAAGAATAATGTTTAATGGAAATCCTCTTGATAACCACATCATAATAAAAACAAAAGTTTTAAAAAAAGCAAAAGCTAGAAAGAAACCAAAATAAAAAATTTTCTTACTTTTCAAACATAAAATTTAAACGTTAAAAATCTCTATTTTACTTTTTTACAAAAACATATTTTTAGAAAAAAGTCGTCATAAAAAAATAACACTCATTAGAAATCACTGTGTTATAATAAAAATGCTTGATGAAAAAAAAAAGTTTACAAAAAGAGCAAAACTTCTTAGTTCTGAAATGTAAGTTTAACTTTGAGAATCACATTCCTCTAGGTTACTTGTTATCTGTCTTACCATACAGGAAGAAGGTGGCAGCAAAAAAATAGTCTACAAGAAAAACTGGATTAAAATGCTGTGCAATAAATACAAAAAACAGCAAAAACGAAACAAACAAAAAAAAAGTTACAATTCTTTTAAAAAAAATGAAAAAATAGACTTGCCTGAATATAATTTAAAAAACAATCAGTAGTATCAAACTTATAGTTCCGTATAAAGTAATCTAGTTTCAATTCTTTAAGTTTGGTTTTACCATTGTCTTTCAAAACATAATGTAACAAGTTTTAGAACTTACCAAATATGTGTAAAAACTATTTCCAACTAAGTATTGTAAAAAATACAATTTTAGATTATTCTTTATTTCTATTCAAATTCCCCCCCCCCAAAAAAAAAACTTTGCCAAAAAACACTTTGTCGAATAGTAGCCGAATATTTGTTACATCTCTAATGATTACAATTCTCTTTATTATATGTTTTTTGGAATAATTAACTCAAATTTTAAATAGACAACTTTTTTAAAATTAAATTTCTCGGGAACTATTTGACCTATTTTATATTTTGCCATTTAAAATAATGTAAAGAATTTCATACCTTATAATAAAATTTTTTTGACTATTATTAAATAAAATAATAAAAAATAATGAATATTTACTAAAGGTTATTTTTTGTATGGAATTATCTTTGGATATTCAAATTTTATAATTGCATGCAAAATTTTTTCACATATCTCAAAAAGATATGGCGAAATATGCAAAAAGTAAATTAACATTAAGGAGTCCACTTTGGATCGCTCTCAAAAATCTGAATCTATCATAAAAAAGGTACGTTTATCCAGAGAATTCATGTTTTGTATCCAATTTTGTAACGAGTCATTAGACTTAGAGGTTGGGCAGCTCTGACGAGCAGGGCACATCGACCAGAGGTCTATTGTACCCAAACCCTAAAATCATGATTAGCATGAAAGCCCTATGGCTGAAATAAAATTCAGCAAGCACCTTACAGGAACATTTTGCAGTTCCCAGGCATTGGCGATATGCAGCCCTAAATGCTAAAATCTTTGAGCAGAATAGACCTCACAATCACATAGTATGTGTCGTGATGTCTCTTCTTCTAGATGACATCCCCGACAAAGAGAATTGGATTCTATTCCCATAATGTTTAGGTGTCTCCTGAGGATACAGTGACCAGTAAGAAGACCTATGATCTTCCTTATACTGTTTCTATTAAGCTTTAAGAGCTCCTTTTGACGTACACTAGGACAGTCTCGATTCAGCTCCTTAGCTTGTCTCTGACCGTCAGCAGCGCGCCACTGCTCATGGGCGATCTTGCCGTAGAGCTTGAATATGGTTGCCCTAAATGAGGAGGGAGAAATTCCCAGCGCAGGTTCAGGGCCCCAGAAAATTGCATTAGAGCCAGCCTGTGCTGCTTCGTCAGCTAGCTCATTTCCACCGAGCCATTAAAATTGAGTTATAGAATATGTAGATTTGATCATTAGATCAAAAGTTATGCAGGGTGGTCCACTTTTCTTGTGCACTATACATACTTAAGAATGACACTTTTAAAAATAAAAATAAAAAAACAACCATTTAAAGCAAAAGTGAATTAAAAATACAAAACAAAAACTTAAAAATTTTTAAGTATACTAAGAAAAATTGTTAATTCAAAGTAACAAACTTTTATTTAAAATGTGAGCGCACAAATATAAACAGTTACTGATTAAACACATAAAAAAAACTTTATAAGACATTCTTATTAATTTTGAAAAACAATGGTTTCCTAATTTCTTAAAACATATTTTGTAACACTGAATTAATTCTCCGCATGGAACACTAAAAGGCATAGAAGAATATTTTATGATGATGATGTAAAAATTTTTATAGATAGATGCAAAATTGATATGTTTTCCATGTCAATCTAGGGGGTTATATTTGTTCTGAACTTTTCAGTAGCTGGTGAGAGAGGTGATATTTTCAGCTTAAGTAATGTGCCAAACTTTTTTCTAAAACATCATGGTCAGGATAAGCAGAACTTTCAGTTTCAACAATTTTTTTCCAATTTTGCTCAACAGCTATACCTAACCAGTTTAATTTGATGAATAGTAAAAATCTCATAAAAATCAACAAATAATTTTGCAATGTCAGCTTGCAAACTCTTTTTATACACTACCGAGGAAAGCTTAATTTAAAATTTAGCAGGCTTTATTGCTATTAATGTTACAGTGACGACACAATTTGCACTTACAATACAATAAAGACTTATGTTACAGTTACCAACAATTGAAGACCAAGAGGGCAAAAATGATTAATTTCCATTTATCACAAAAATAACAAATCTGTTGCATTTTGAGGATTACTAAGCCTTCACATAACAATAAATGAAAAATTGGTTTTCCTCGAGAGTTTTTACACAGTGAAAAGGAGCTGAACTGGGGAAAAACCAGTCCTTTTCGTGTGCAAAATTATTTTTCCTCTGAATCAACTTTTATGGACATAAATCGTCCTTCTCCCATAGTCTTCTATTTATTTTGAAGTGTCATGGACAGATTCACAAAAACTATGAGTGAATACATTTTATTTGAAACTGTATTTATTTGTAGTTTAAGTCATAGATAAAGCTATCTTTTACAGCTATATATATTTATAGTTAAAAATATTAAATTTAGTAATTTAAAAAATTTATTAATTTTAAAAATTTTAGAAAATTTATTTTTTTGTTGAGAAAATCATTAAAAAAAATTTGAAAAATTTAACAATTTTCATTTATACTCTGGTTACAAATACTTGTAGTTATGCTCTAAACATGTAACAAAAGTACAAGCAAAAGTAATAAACAAAGTACATGTAAAAATATGTATATTTTATTACAACTTTTATTACCTGTAATAAAAGTAAGAGCATTGCCAAGTATGCACATGTACATATCAGATAAATGAGTCATAAAACACTAAAATTGTTCTGATATCAAACAAACATTTATATTTTTTTTAAAAAAAGAAAATGTATGTTTGTCTGTCTTAGGCAACAAATGGACTATAGTACAGTATAGTACAATAGTAAAGACTAAAGGAAATGAAAGATTTTTAAATAAATGTTAAATAAAAGACAAGTAATAAACAAAAATATAACTTTTTTACAAGCAGTAGGATTTATAGCAAACAACCACCATAATTTAATAATAAACACAGATCACATATTAAAAATTGCTTAAAAACCGGAAGAAAAAAAATTGTCACCACATATGTGCATCATTGGTATTGAAGGGTTAAGAAAAAGACTCACATATTCTAAACATTTTCACACTATACTATGAAAGAAAATTAAAATTAACTAACCTGCAGCCTCCTCAAATTTTGGAGCTAATTCTGAAGTCAGAATTGGTTCTGGAAGATTACGTAAATATTGCTTTACCAAACTTGCGACAACATGAGGTTCATGCTCATACATATATACTTTTTCCCCACGATTGTATTGATCCTTTAATTGCCTCACTTTGGATTTTAATCCAGAGATTCGGTAAATACCTTCACAGGCTAAACCTAAATTATATAAATAATTAAAATAAGTATTTTAAGTTTCGGACTAACTGAATTATTTACCAATGACAAAAATAAAATGTACAAACCATGTTCTTCTATATAATCTATACATTCTCGAATGATGACAGGTAACTCAACACCGTCACGAGTTTTATTTCTTTCAACTGCCACGTGAAGAGGTATACCGAATATAGGTTTTTCCTCTACAGAAACAAAATACAGAAAATTTATGAAAGAAACTTAAAGAAGAGCCTTATTTTAAAAGTGATGAAAAGAATTTTAAAATTAAATAAAACTGTGTTTTAAAAAATTTGAAACTATGGAGATTAATCTTTATTTTCTTAAAAGTATTTCGAAAGTCCAAATGATAATGTAATTTCTGTGCATGCGAATATTTCAACACCGTTTATCAGCTCATTGTGTACTTCAAAGCTCTGCAAAAAATATTTTAAAATTTAAGTGATTTATTTTATTTAAAAGTAATTAAATCTTATATTTTTCTTTTTTCTGCAATTTATAATTGATATATATTTATGAATATAATTGATACACACACATATAAATAAGATGGTATTGCAGTCTGTCTAAGCTAGGAATAAATACAAGCATTGCGCATGGAAAAAGTGAAGTATTTTATTTAATAATTTTTAATAGTAGAGAAAGCATCAGAATCAAATTGAAAATGACGTGCATCACTGACGTATACGCTCAGGATTTTAAAGTAAAAATTTTACAGGTTATCCCCAATAAGGAATAATTTAACAAGGAATAATTTAACAGTTAAAACAGGCTAGAATACTTTGTGAAACGTTTCTCGCAGGATTTCATTTTCCTTTAAGTAAAAAAACTTATTATGATAATTATTGCATTTTGATCTAAATTTAGAGCTAAAAACGCAGATGTGAATTACTAACTTAAAAAAGAGAATTAAGACAAAGAAATAACATAAAATTTTTGTATCAAAGCTTTTTATGTTATATATAATTAACAATTTGCAAGACACAATAAAACACTTTTCTAGCAATGAATTCTATTCTTGATTTTACTTGCCACCATAACACATTTCACACATAATTTTAAATATATTCAACTTAGAGTTCTCCATTCTATTCTTCTAGGTGTTCAGAGGTTAGACAAGCTAATAATAAAGTGTAAAATATGAATGCAGTTAGGTAACTAACTGATAACCTCCTAAAAAAACCAATGCATACTTAAAATGGGACAGAAAAATCTGTAAATCTAGAAATATGGAATTCATTTTGTCTGAAGGAGACCTTAAAAACATATATTTGTTGAATAAGAGAATGGTATACCTAGAATAAAAGTTTAAGTATTGAGTAAATCCAATAGCTTTATTTTAATTTTATTATTTGTAAAGTCAAAAAATGATGTTTTCATAATTGAATTTTTATGGCTTTATCTTTTAACTATCTGGAGTTCATTTGATTAAGCAAAAGTATTTATTGATTTAATCAGCTCTTAAGAATTTAGTAAAAGTACATTTAATCCATGCTTGGTATTTAAAGATAAATATTTTGCTGACATATAATATTTTCAAAATTTATACCTTTTGCATCCTGAGTAACACTCTTCTTTTTCTTGTGTTTTAATTTAATTAAATTAATTTCTTTTTTCTTCTTAACTTTTTCAATATCCTTTATATCAGTTTTACTATCTCTAATTTCTTTTTTGCTACTCCTTTTGCTTAGCTTTTCCTCTTTTTTCTCTTTTACTTTACTTTTTTCTTTGCGATCTTTTCCAGGAAATTTAAAGGACTTCTTTTTACTTTTTCCAGGACTTCTGCAAGCAAAAATAACTGAACATTTTAATAATACAATAAAAATCTTCTCATAATAATAAGTAAAGGAAGTAGAATAAAAGTATCAATAAAAAAATTACAACTCAAAAATATAATTTAGAGACCATAGAAAATAAAAATTAAGAATTTAAATCTCACTTTTTAATGTTTAATCACTCTGATTGATTAGTTTAATTTAAAATTATATTCTCTATGTGTACAATATAAGAATTTTTGATATTCCAACTTTTGATATTTTTTATAGACTTTGGGGAATTAGGGAAAAGTTGGTACCATTGGGTCAAATATTTTGGTATCAATTTAAACAGTTTTATAGTTTTGCACATATTATTGTAATTATAACCTTTCATACTATGTGTACCGCAGCTTATATGTTATATTTATGTTATGTAAATATTAAAGAAGTAAAAATAATAGCCTTTGGTCCAATGAAGAAGACTGATTACCTTTTGTGATAATGAATAAGTAGGTAGCTATTTGATTTTTCATTAGAGTATTACCTTAATACAAGTCAGTAAAATGTTTAAAAATATTATAAGCCAGTGTGACTCAGGAAAGACAACATAGATGCAGCATTTTTCAGAGCCGTTACTATTTTGTTTATGTTTCAAGATTTTTTTATGAGTTTATATCAATTTATACTCACAGCAAACCTAAACTTTAAGTACTGTTTATGCTGCAATATGTAATGTTCCAGCTAACGTAGAACAGTTTGAATTGAATTTTTTTTATTATCCAATAAAAAGAGAAAACAAATACAGATTTTATCGATTTAAATGTTAGTAGTTATGAATATTCTAATCAGAAAGAACACATTTATATAATGAAAAAACATAAAAAAATGTGCAATGGTTAAAGGAAAAGAAGAAAGTTTGGCTCACTTATTTGCATGCATTAGTTACAGGCATTTTTGTTTTAGTCTGCTTTTTATACTTCTGCTTCTTTTATTTGCCAAACTATTGTATTATATTGTCTATTTAATTGTTTATTGTCTATTTTTTGATCCATTAAGTATAGTAAATATATATATTTATTTGAAAACTATGGAAATTCACAGCAGTTTTGAACATTACTCATAAATAGTCAGTATTACTATTATGAATTCAATTTTTTGTTTTATGAATTCAAATATTACTTTTGTTTTCTACCATAAATGCCTCGTAGCAGAGGATATGATTTTTATTAGTACTGTTTTATGCATGGTATATGTTTGCATGATTGAAAGGGTTTTCCTTCAATCCTTTTTTATTTTAAAGAGTTATTTAACAGTAATATTTTGTATTTAAATATACTTTGTTGTATTAAATTTGTTTCTTCCCCCTTCTCTTTTTCAAAAAAAAAAAAGAAAGAAAGAAAGAAAACGTTTTCATTGTATGTGAATATAGTTTTATAATAAAATTCATTATTTTTAAATTAATAAATTCTTAGTTGGTTTTTTTTTATAAGAAATTAATACTCAGCTTGCACTCATTTTTCTTCTTCTTAAAATTCTGCCATAAGTCAATAATTTTAATTCTTTTATCTATAAGAAATATATCAATTTTTTGATAGCGGTGTTTCTTTTTTTTTTAAATACTATTATTACCTACAACTATTTATTTTATCTTATTATTCCCTTTCCTTTAAGTTTTTTAAACATTTTGTTCAATGCACGCAAAGTTAAATATTTTTTTTAGAATTTTATTGTTATTTTCAAACTTGTTTATATGTAGTTATTTTTATTTTCAAAAAATTAAAATAAAGCCCACATTAATTCACATTTTCTTTTGGAATTCGGGAATCTAACTTAATATTTTATTTAGGGTTCATTCATTTAAATCATAATTAAAATCATGATATAACCAATTTGGATTATTTTTAAAAAAATTGCTAATTTAAATTTTAAAAGATTTGTGTCTAACATGTAACTATTTATCAGTTTTCTGCAAAATTCAATACAATGTAAACCTATTTCCTATAAGTCATGTACGTAAAATAAAATCTGTATCAACAAGTTTGCATAATTTTCGGAGAAAGGGAAGCTATTTTAAAACTTTCCATGTTTAGTGACAATAAAATACCTTACTCCCTAAGGATTCTGTTTCAGTAGCATCAGAAATGTTCTTTACATTAGTTATCATCATCATACTATTATCAGAAATGTTTTTCACAACATACAAAAAGAAAAAAAAAATTACCTTTTCTTATTCAACACGTAAGTTACTTTTTTTATCTTTCTTTTATAACTATTTCCTAGCTAATAAGATTGATTCATTCATATTTTTGAGATAAAAACTAAATGAATATGAAAAGAAGAAAGATTTTAACCAAGTAAAGAAGAAATATTCTAGCAATTTCATAACAATTACAAAATTCATAGCTAGGGCAGATCTTTTCTATGATCATCTTCGAGAAAGTTGTTGTATCTCAAACGTATCCTGTGAAACAGTGATAGACATATTTGTAATACCAATTTTTATTAAGCGTATGAAGAAAAAATAGAGCAGTTATTTACTTCTGTCTCTGTTCTGATCAAGCAAATGAGAAATATTCTAGCAATTTCATAGAATTAATTATGAAATTCTTAGCTACAGTAGATTATTTCGATGAATATCTTTGAGAAAGTATTGTATCTGAAACGTCCCTCATTGAAAAATAGAAGGGATACTTGACATTCTAATTTTTATGAAGCATACAAAGAAAAAGCAGTAAAGCAGTTATTTACTTTTGCTTCAGTGAGAAGTTTATTTTCCACTTTCTACACCTGGCTAAGTGCACTCAAAAATTAGAAATAAACTAGAATATGAAAAACCCAGAAAATTAATGGTTTTGTATATAAAATACAAGCATTAATTATTTTTAGAAAATGTTGAACATCCTATTACTGTATTGGAAGTATTTAAATTAATTTTTTTAAAGTTTTCATTACTTTTAATCAAATTTTTCATGCAATATAAAGTAGTATTTTCTAAAGAAATATTTGTCATGGAAATTTCACAACGTTTAATTTAACTTATTTTGAAAAAAAAAAAAATTCTGAACATATATGTTCAGAATTTGCTTGACAACAGCTTGACATATATGTTCAGAATTGTTCAGAATTTGCTTGACATATATGTTCAGAATTTGCTTGAAAAACTTGTGAAACATTCACAAGTTTTTCAAACTTGTGATAAATGCGTATATATTATTTTCATAAATTGAACCAATCAATTCATATTAATAATTCCAATTATAAAATTACTGAATTCATATGATCAGATAATTAATCATATGTGATTATTTAAATTGTTTTATTATATACATAATTGAAGGAAATATTATTTGGGTAATATTTAAAATTTTACTTAAATATTTCAATAGCCTGTAACATGCATATTCTTAAGAAGTTACTCATCATCTAATTAAAAAAAAATCGAATTGAAAACATTGTTTTATTAAAAAATACAGAACTTTTGCTTTTAATCTATCTTTTTTTACTTTTAAACAATTTCTTTTAAAGTATGTAAAATATTTTGATAGAATTCTATTATTTTTAAACCAATAAATTTTTAATTCATTTGATTTAAAAAAAAAAAATTAAAACAAACCTTGATCAATCCAATTTTATTTTTTTATTTAAAGCTATGCTTTAAAATCAATCTTTCTTTATATTTATCTTTCCTTTATGTGAGTTTTTTTTTTTTTTCAATTTAAGATTTCTGATTGTGTGGTTTCAAATCAAACCTGACTTTTTGTATCATAAAATCTATTTGAAAGCATATAATTTTGTGACATATCACTATGCCTAACTCAGGATAGATCATGATTTAAAATGTTTTAAATCACCCAGTGTTAGTTGATGCTAAATTCAGTTTTGATATGCATTGCATTTGATAAAAACATTGCTTCAAATTTGTAGGATCCCTGAGGAAGATTATTCTTAGCATTAACATTATATGCATGTTCAACTATACATTTTGTTTTTCAAATTTGAAAAAAGATTATTTTTTTGCCTACTATGATTAATCAATATTTCAAAAATGTGCATGCAAGATTAGGTAGAAATTAAGAAAATTTAGTCATTGATCAGAAATCAAAAAACCAAAACATCATCATTCTTTTACATAGATTGCTGGTCAAGTAGATCACTGATAATTTATTTTATGGTGGTCTGAGTTAATTGTTAGCGGCCAATGGATCACCATTAATTATAAGCCCTGTAATAGTTAAGCTGTTAACTGTTGGCAAAGTACATAGGCTAATTTGTTGAAAAATTTTCCTAATTCAGCAGTTATTATTTTGCTACCACTATGTAAGAAAAGTCTTAATTAATTACCATACAAGTTGACATCGATGTTCATTTTATATAACAGAGTAAGGTCGCGTATCTGGAATCGGTGGGACTTCCAGAAGTCCGTATAATAAATTTTTTTGTATAATTGACCCCCAAGGTAAACAAAGCTTAAAATGATCTAATAAACGATCTGAATCTAAGAAGCAAAACATATATAAACATTATTTTTAAGGGGAATAATGTTTTAGTATTAGAATATCTAATCAATCAAACATAAAATATGTATTAGAAAAAAAATATTATTGCTAATAATATAGAAAACTAAAAAATTTGACAGTTATGAAAATATTAATCCGCCATTTTGAACTAGAACGATTCAAGAAGGAAGGGGAATTTCACTTCATTCTGGAACAAAGCTTAAAATGATCTAAATCTAAGAAGCAAAAATAAATAAACATTATTTTTTAAGGGGAATAATGTTCTAGTATTAGATTATCCAATCAATCAAATATGAAATATTAGAAGAAAAAAAATAGCTTAAAATATAGAAAACGAAAAAAAAATTGACAGATGTGAAAATAATAATCCGCCATTTTTAACTAGAACGATTTAAGCAAGAAAGGGAAATTCCCGTCATTCATTAAGGTGGGTAGGTGGAGGAGAAAAATTAATTTTCGCCTTATTTGTGAAAGAAAATAAGTGTAGAGAGGAGATCATTCAAGTTGAGGGCGGGGAAGTGACAAATTATTGTTTTATCTCCAATCACCGGCTATCAATCAAGCATAAAGACGGGGCACGCTGATGGGGTTCTCTTTATTTTTTCTTGTATGACTGAAAGAATCTGCTAAAGAAAGACTGTTACCCCCTTTTTTCCCCCGCCTCCTAAATATTACATGGTATGGGGAAGAAGGAATGTTTCTCAAGGACGTGTATCCTTTTAGACCTATTCAAATGTTCCATTTAGACTCCCCCTCCACGTTAACGCTTGCTGCGTTTACCCTTTTCTTTCAATAAAAAGGCTCCAGGAAATGCCTCTTTTATTAGCCAGCTGCATAGGAAAAGAGGGGGGAGGGGACGTAGTTGCGGTCTTTTGAAAACAAATCTCCCTCTTTTTCCTGCATTCCAGAGTAGGAGCGTCATTAATGGTCACTCAATGGTCTTGGTAGATCTTCTGTTCCCCTTTGTGATCTATGGGTTCAGTCATCACCACCAAGATAGGTGTTGGTTCAGTGTTCTAAAAGAGAAAACGCGTCAAAAGACCTTTTTTTTTAAAAAAGAAAGGGGAAGATGAAGAGATGTTTGTTTATTTTGATTGTTAAAAAGTGTCCGGGAAATCGATCCTTCCAGAAAAGGGACGTCAGGATATGAGACATTACACTGTATTTCTTACATATGATATAATCTCCAAATCTTTAATAGAAGTATTATATAGTTTACTATACATTTGCAAATAGAAGCACATACAGACGTAAACATACAATTATTCAGACAACTGAGATATTACAAATTTTCAAGTATTATTGATACATTATTTTAACTATTTGTGCACGGTCAGTTTTTGCAAAAATTCTGATCAGCAATAAGAATTTTATGTATTCACTATGTATTTAAATTACTTAGTTCGACAGTATTTTTATAGTGTAATAAATTTTCTGCTATTATTTGCTGGGCAAAAGTACTCATACACACCTTTTTTTAAAAATTGGCAAATAAAATCAGAATAAACAATGAAAATTTTCAATATAAATCCTTAATTTATTTAGTAAGTGATTTATCCTCATAAGTGAAAAGTTCATTGAAAGTATAAATTGACAAATTGAAAGACAATTGTTTTAAAAGGAGATAAGTTTATTCAAGAAAGCACATTTTGGTGTTCAATTTTAAAATTGAAAACATTGCATACACTTTAGTTTTAAATAAAGAGTTAAGAAAAAGTTATTAAATGTATATTCTACCAATTATTTAAACCAACTTTAACCAGCTGGAAGTTTGACATTTTATCTTTACTGCCTTCAAATATTCACACATTTTTATTGGTTCAACATTATTTCTTCTACCTTCTTAGCAGAAAACCGTGGTATTAGGAATTTTTCTCAAATTTAATTCTAGATAGGCAGGTGTTTCAGCCGAAAAAATGTGTGCAGGACCATTTGTAGGTAGAAAATGACGTGAGTTTTTTATGTGAATGATCAATTGAGATGAGAATTTTAAAAATAAAATTATCACGTTCTATCCACAGAACTGCTGATAAGTAAAAATTTAAATCAGTGAACGTATAAACTAAGGATGCGTTTTTGATTCGAAATTCATAAAAGCTTAAGAGTAAAGCAGTTACTAGGAGAAAGAGAAGGATTTATTTTATGAATCAATAAAAATAATTTCCCCCGATGACTAAAAGAATCTAAAAATAAAAATTTATCAAACTTTTTTTTCTGTTTGTAAAATTAAAAGATTAAAATAATTTCATTTTTTTTCTTCAAGTTATTTCAAAACTCAAATTATTTACAGAACTTTATTTTTACTAGTTTACATTTCAGCATTTTTCTGTTAGATGGTCAGGTGCACCTATTTTAAATGTAAAAATATTCCTGAAATTCTCTGCTTGAACAAATCAATATATAGCAGAATCAAATAACAAAAACATACCTTGATTCATCCAAATTTTCATCAGAGCTTTCACCTTCAAATACTTTGTAACCTTTATCTTTCTTAGAGTCTTTCTTTTTTCCAAGAATATCTAATCGAGTTAACTTTTCTTCTTCACTATCTGCAATAAAAATAATTATGCTAAAGATCTCCATAATTTTAAACTTAATAAATTAATTTCTTTGTATTTTTAATAAATAGTTGCAGCAGAAAATTATGAAAATAGCAGTTACTTTCTCAGAAACCTAAACATTAAATTAAACTTTATAAAATATATAGAATAAATTAAAAGGGGCTTAAAGTAGTACAAAACAGTTAGAAATCCTTCAGGAGAGAAATATTATATACAGAGAAACCTCTCGGGAGTGACTACTCTTCATTCCACAGTAAAATGGTCGCCAATGGAGGTTGGTCGTTCTTAAGGTTTACCTTTATTATCGTCAAAATGTTATCAAGGGTACATGATTTTCGGCAAGCAATTTTAATTCTACTCAGTGTCATTTTCTAGGTGCAGAAATTCCATTTGCGTTGGCATCATGAAAACCGGATTGATGGATAAAATCAGCAACAATAAAAATGCCCTTCAATATAATTATGTGTAAAAAAAATTTTACCACTTTTGAATGATAGAACTATTTGAAATAAGTAAATAATTAAGCTTTTGTTTAAGTTTGCATTAAATTTTATATCATAAAAATTAGCTTAAAAAAATTAGAAGAGGTTTGTTTGAGATGGTGAGTTTTTTTCTAAAATAACTTTTTTTTCTAATTTAACTTTCAACTCTAAAAATAAATCATTGATAGTATCCTCTTTCTGCAACATGAAATTGTCGATTTCTTTCAGATATCGTAAAAAAGAGCTTTCTAAATGAAAGCCACTCACAAATATTTTGAATACATTTGAATCTACTTATTCTTTTTGTTAATATTTTTTGTTTTGATATTTTTGTGTTTCCTTATTTGACCTTCTCCACATTGGGTGCAAAGGTTTGCCAGGTCACTGGAGGAGGTTTTGATGGTCTCTCCGAAAGGCTTTCTTCAACACAAAGTCTATGAAAAAAAAAATCCATGCCTCTAAAAGGGGAGGTCGCTAAAGAGAGTCCTTTCTGGAGGTTTCACTACATGTGTATATATATATATATATATGTATGTCTGTATATATATATATATATATGTATGTCTGTATATATATATATATATATATATATATATATATATATATATATATATATATATATATATATATATGCATATATATATATATGTATGCATATATATGTATGTATATATATATATAATAAATAAATAAATACAAGAAAACACTAAGAAAGTTAAGAAAAACAATAAGTTTCATTTATTGCGCTTAAGCTGCAAGTAAACAGCACTCATTAGATAAGTTCAAAATGAAGAATAAAACAAAGAAAAATTATAGACATATGAAAAAAAGGGGGGTGGGAAATAATAAGTAAAAAAATAACAAACAACATTTTATTTTAAAAAAAAAAAAAAAATGAAATGAAATGTTAATTAAAAAACCGGAAAAAAAGATATAATCTTTTCTTCAGCCCACACGATTATATCCGCAAAGCAGAGTGCTTTCTGATATTGTATCAATAACGCCAAAGCAAAATATATTAATACAATAGTGTGAGGAGCACTCAAAAAAAAAATTTTTTTTTATTAAATAACTACAAATAAAATAGATCATAAAAAGTAAAAACAGGTAATACAATAAAATAAAAAGAAAAAACATTAAAAGGGGGGGGGGCTATAAAGCGAGTAGCAAAATCATAACAACTTACATGGACGGATATTTTTCAAGAATGATAAAAATGTTTTCGCAGAAAGATTGCCAGATTACAAAATATGAAAACAAAAGATGAAAACAAAAGCGCAAATTGAGTGCAACAAGAGGGTTTTAAAGTGTCGTTCTTACTGCACTGCTCAAGTGATTTGTTATTTTGAGTTTTGATTTGTTAGTTACCAAGGATGGGCCCGAAATGGATGTGCGCAAGGTAATATTATACTGGATAATTTTAAAAATTGATCATAAATAGTTTTAGAAGATAGATGTTTATTTAAGAAAAAATATAAAATAGAAAAGAGATTATTTACCACCACCCTTTTTTTCATATGTCTATAATTTCTCTTTGTTTTATTCTTCATTTTGAACTTATATATATATATACAGTACAGAACCCGTTATCCAGAAAACCGGAAAACCAAAAAAGCGGAACGAAGTTCGATACATTTTCCCGCGATTTTTAAAAAAAAAATTTTTTTTCCTCATAAGATTTTAGGATTTTTCTTTCTTTTTTGAAAGATGTTTACCATACCATCATTTTAGAAATAATCACTACTGTATTACTTCATCGTTTTTTCTTCTTTTTAAGATTATTTCCTAATATTTTTTTTTAGTTCGGTTTGACGATAAAAAAAAAGGCTTTTTGCAGCGATTCAGAAAACCGGAAAAATCAGTTATCCAGAATAGCGATGGTCCCGATCGTTCCGGATAATCGGTTCCCTACTGTATATATATATATATGTGAGTGTGTTACCAGCAAAGTACAAAATGGATCTCCGATTTGTCTAAATGTTATTCAAAATGTTATTCAAGCCTGCCATGTTGCAACAAGTAGGATAAATTCTTATTTTTTATATAAAAATTTTGTTTCATTTTGAACAACTTTTATTTTTCGTTACGCAATTTGAAGAATTTTTTTTAATGGCATTCTCATTATTTTTTAAGAATAGTATTTTTATTTTGGAGAAATGCACATCATTTACATAATAACCTCATCAGGATGTTTTTTTCATACTTTGCCCATTTGTCATTCCATAGAATGCCTAGGTATTACATAGATGCCTAGAGAAAGTAAGTAATACTTTGCATATTCCATACCTTGTCAAAAAACATCCGGCATTATATACAATGCCGGCATTTCATACTTTGCTGGTAACATATATATATATATATATTCCTCATTGGCCAACAATAAATTTTAGAAAAACAATTCTGTTGTTCTCATCAAAATTTTTTCCCACAAAAAATTTTATGAAATATTTATTAGAAAATTTGAGTATTCAGTTGTCAGATTATACCATACAAAATATAAGTTTTTCTTTAATGCCTTTTTAGCTGAAAATTCTCTAAACATGCTCTTTAGAATAGATTTTGATATTTTGTCGATTTGCAATATTCCAACTAGAAACCAATTTGAATTACTCTTTCATTGCATTCTATTTTATTATTCAATTCTATATACAGCATTTTGAAATTTAAAAAAAAAAAAAACTTATAAGAATTTCCCTAATATTAGTAAAATTGTTTATATATTATTTTAAAAAAAGGTTAAGTACTTCATAATATAAAGAATTAGAAACAAATTTTATAAAAGCCTAATCTTAACAAAACAAAAAAAAATTTCTCTATTTCATCACTTTTGAGCTACTGCATGAAAAAATCATAATAATAAATAAACCTAGTTTTCATCTGAAATTACAAATTCTTTAAAATTGTGAACTTATGATGTCTTAGGGTACTCTATCCTTAAATCATGGTGCAACTTTTTTAATTATTTGTTAAACAATTTAACCTCTTATTAGTCTTCTAAATATGTCCCTACATTTAACTTTGAGATTATTTACTCATAAATTTTATACTCTTAATATCTATGATAGCACTTTTAAGTATAAACTTTCTCCTTTCCTCAAAAATAAAATAATCTGAAAGAGATATTTCAAAAGCAATATGACTGGATGTTGTAATATGATATATTTTAAAGAAAAAAACAGGAAATAGAAAAAATCTTAAAAAAGCATTAACTGAAAAAAAAAACCAGATATTAACCAAGCTTTCATTTTAATCTATTTAAAAACAAACTAGACAGTATTTTTTGCATGCTTTGTAGATTTTACTTATTTAAAAAATAAAAACAATCCTTCTCACTTTAGCAAAGACAAAACAGCTGAAGAAACATTTTTAAAAACAATAGACTTTTTTTGCATTTAAACGTACAAAATTTTTATTTTGGAAAAGTTTCAATTTTTGTTGTTTCAACCATAATCACATCAATTCTCTACAAATTACCTCAGTGATATCAAATTGATTGATCAATTTTTCTGTAATCCCAACAAAAGAAAATTATTTCTGGTAAATCGCATTAAAAGATTTGATAATGTTCCTCTTTGGTTGTTTGAGATTTAATATGAATCAACGATGCATGGATTAAACCACACACCTTCCTCAAACTCAAACATTTCATTGGCGTGCAGTGCTTCCTGTCTGATCACAGATCTGGCTTCTTATAGGTCATGACGCACAGTTCTAAAAGCATTGAAGGCACGTGTAACACACATGTGTTACATCTTTTTCAAAACTTAAACATTGTGGGGCAAATTTGAATCCCATGAAATCCAGCATGTTGGCAATCTTCATGAAATCGTTATTGATGATCAAAGTAGTCAAATAAGTGGCAATTTTGACCATATCTTTACGCTAATGGATATGTTTCAGAGAAAATGTTTAATGAGCAAATTCAGCATTCAGTTATCATTTTGACTGTTCAGGAAAATATACCTTTCAAATTAATTGTCATGTGCAGGGATGAGAGTAGTTGGAAAGTAAAAAAGAGGAAATTCAAAAAAGTGCAATTTTTTAACTTGTAAACCATGTGATTATAAACCCCGATGATTAGTTTTAAAATTGCATGAATATATAAATATGAATCACATGCATGATTTTAAATTAAGAGAATATGAATCCCGAAATGAGGCTTTTAAATCACGTGAATATGAAACTCTATATCGAATTTAAAAAATGCGAAAATACAAAGCATGATGCTTAATTTTTAGATCAAGTAAATACGAATCACGGTGCGTAATTTCTAAATAGCGCGAACATGAATCCCACTGTCTAATTTTTAAAGCACGCATAAATATGAAAATCGATGCTTGATATTACAACCGCAAAAGCGAATCACGACACTGGATTTTAAGCTCGCGTGAACAGGGATGATTGTGAGCCCAAGCCAAAATTCTGGAAAATTTCTTGAGTTAAAAAAAAAAGTTTAAATTGAAAAAAATTTAAACAAGTTTATTTTTCCTTTTTCTCAACATTTCATAGTTTACTTAAATTATATTTACAATTTTACACATACCTATACCATTTACACATACCTATGATGACCTGGAGAAGTAATTGAAATTTACAAATATGTCTTTTTCTTGAGTTTATGATTAAAACAACTATTTACTGATAAAAAATGAATATTAATCATGATTATAAGCTTATAAAGTATCTCTCTGGCTCTCCCTTACAAACAAATAAAATAAACTGTGTTTTTAAGTTCCACCTTTGAAAATTTGATTTCCGGAAACTTCTGTGATCAATGATTTTTTTAAATGTCTGGACCTTCAATCTCCGGAAACTTCCGGATCACTGTTAGTGAAAAATCCGGAAATCCAGATTTTTTACGGAGCACAATCAGCCCTGCGTGAATACGAATCGCTATGTAGGGTTTTAAAAGTGCGTAATTACAAATCGCAATATTGATTTTTAAATCTCGTAAATAAGAATAGCAATGTACGACAATTAAATCGCCTGATTAGGAATCACAACGTTCAACTTTTAAATCAGGTAAATACGAAAATCAATGTTTGAGGAAGGAAAGAGGGCTTCGCTACTTTTGCTTCGTGGAAAATTTAATTCCTCATAATATATTTTAACTTGTGCAAACAAAAATTTCAGCGGAAATTAGCGGGAAAAATGGAAAAATCAGAAAAAAAACGGGAATCCGCGGAAGAATCACATCCCTGCATGTGACAGATCTTTGTATATAAGCCTGATTGCCTGCAGCACTTATTGCCTTCCGTGCCAGCCCTCAACAAAACAGAACCGCCAATCTGATTATCACGTTTTTTACCTATATCAAATGGTTTCCAAGCAAAATGGTTCTGCCCACATACATCCCATAGTATAAGATATCGAAATATATAATTTTAAAAAATTCAAATTTTTCAAAATTTGACGACCAGAAAACCCTATGAATATCAATGAAGCTGAATATTAATGGTATTTGAAAGAAACACTTATTGACAAGCTTCATTTCAGTTTTAAATTGGATGTGTTATCATTAAAAAGTTTCAGAAATTCTTGTTGAATATTTTTTTATTAAATCATGCATTATAAAATATTTAGTCTTACCAAATTTCGTTTTTATTTTGATAAAATAATTCTGGAATTTGAAGCTTGTTTCTTCTTTCTCTTTCTTTAAAAAAAATCTTTATATGTGATTTGCTATCTTTTCATATCAAAAGAAAGAGAGAGAGAAAAAAAAGGAAACAAATAGGTTTTTATTTGGGAACAGGAAAAGTTAAAATGATCTTCTGCTTACTGTTGCATTTTTTTCTCTTTCATGACATTAAACAATCGGTAGTTATTTAAATGCCCTTTAACTAATAACAAGATATTATTGGATGAAAATTGACATATATTGTTCACTTTTTTAACACGAAAAAAAAATCTATATTCCAGAGTAGTCAAAATCAGAATAGTCAATTTCAAATAAGAGACTTTCTACTGCATTATATTTTTTAGGCATAGTGATAAACAATAAATGAATATTAAAAATAAACTTTACAGAATACCATAAGTTTTCATACCACTAGTTTTTTTGCTTCCTGAAGCATATAATCCAGGAAAATCTTTAGCTACGTCAGGACTCTCCATCATTCTGAAATAGTAGATAATTGAGCTGCTTTAGCATATATTTTGATAGCTAGTAATTTACACTGGTAGTCAAAGCTTCTATAGAAGCTAGTATATCATTAAAATAAAAAGGCTTGGCAAAAAATAATACAAATTTAGGTGTAATGGTTTTCTCTATTACTGACAGTCTAAAACTAAACTCAGCGGCGCGACAGCCCATGAGGGCCAAGGCCTGCTGTGCCCATCTCAGTTTTCCTGACCTTGGGCTCTGGGGTGCAGGAGCAGATGTTCCGGTCAGCCGAACGTGGAACCCCCAGTGTTTAGTTCCCAAGCATGCTTGGTACTCACTTATTGACCCACTTAAGGGATAAAAGGTTGAGTCAACCTTGCCCGTCCTCTGGATCGAACCAGGGACCTGTGGCACGACAGAGCGAAGCGCTACCGCTCAGCCACCGGGCGTCGCTGATAGTCACATTTGAAAATTTCACAACAGTCTGGAAAATAAAAAAGAATTTTCTTAATAACCTTTAACCTGATGGTCTGACCTTAACATTCTAAGATGGGATCTTAATGGTTTAGGAGCATAACCTTAAAAATGCTGATTAATCAGTTATCTATTAATTAAGTCATAAAATCAGACACAAAAATGTATTTTATCTGAATAGTGAAACTGTTTCTCCATAAATTTGAATTCATTCTCAAAATATAGGGGGGGGGGAGAGAGGAAGCTGCAAACTGGAAAATGTGGTCTTAGATCAAAATAACGGTTGACCCCTTAATGTTAATTCCACTTTTTTTGTATTTTGCCTCATTTCATTCAATTTATGTTTATTATTTTTATCATTTAATTTATTAACAGTAAAAAAAATGTGAATTGCAAGGAAAACAAATTTTTACTCTATTTTAATCTACATAATTTTAAAATGACAAAAATCCAAAATCTGAAGGGAATCAGTCGACTAGTTCTTGAGAAATGAAATTTAAAAATATGACCCTTTTGAGATGGCAAAATAAGCAACAAAAAAAAAACTACAATTATGAGGTGCAATCTTCCGAACGCTCTTCTGACCAAAATATAGGAATAATATTTTCCAGATAAAGACTATCCCCACGAGTGTAATAGGGCTGGAATGCACCAGTTGGATGTTCCAGTACTTTTCTTCTAACCACAATGCCATTCTTGTATATAATTCAAGTATTGCATGTTTTCATTTCATAATTCTTTAAATTGCATATTGTACAATATATTAAAAAATTGTGCTTTGTTAAGAAAATTTAAATAAATAGATTCCATTCAAAAGAGTTGGAATTTTCCCCCCTTTATAAACAGTTTGAACTATACCAATTTATTATTTAAGCAAAAAAAAAATCCAAACTTTGAAATACATAGAAATAAACATTACACTTCTAAGAAAGGCATGACTGAATATATCA
This sequence comes from Parasteatoda tepidariorum, assembly GCF_982258835.1. Classification (NCBI taxonomy): domain Eukaryota; kingdom Metazoa; phylum Arthropoda; class Arachnida; order Araneae; family Theridiidae; genus Parasteatoda; species Parasteatoda tepidariorum. The sequence goes on from NC_141765.1 coordinate 84,293,531, forward strand.
AAACCTGTGCAATTGAGAGAGAAATCAGATAAGAGTTGAACTGTAATTACTATTAGTACCGCCAAATATTATCAAATTAAATATAAAGTTCGAATAATTACAATTCAACCCTTCTTTGTTTCCTCATTCAATCCAACTGGTATAGATGTTTACAATCCTTTTTCCTCATTTGTGATTCCCTAGACTTCAATACAGTTTGTATTTTTACCTTGTTTGAATACTAATTTGCGAACCCTGATGTTAATTTTTTTTTTTTAACTTTTCTTGTCAAGTTTCTAAAATATATATTAAAGGCAGTAATAAAGAAATACTATGTATATTTAATAACATGAAATTTACAAAATTTTAAATTACAACCATAGAATATATTCCTTTTTCAGAATTCTTCCATCTTTCATAGCAGTAGAATAAACTATAAGCACTATAATATAGGCAGCCTCTATATTTTAAAAGTCAAATTTGCTAAAAAATAAAAACTCACTAGAACTAAATCTTAATTGTTCAAGGGGTGATCTTAAATATACTATTTAATGCAGGTCCTATTTAAGTCACGAAATCAGACTCAAAAACATACTTTCTCTGTATAAATATAACTGTATTTTTCTTTTTTTTTTTATGGATTTAGATTTCTGACTCCTAAACTATAGGAAGTAGCTGCAATCTGGGAACTATGGTCCCAATAACCTGGTCAGGAGAGTGGTTGCAAGTTTTGACCCCTAAACGTTAATTTTACTTTTTGTGTACTACGTCTTCACCATAGAATTCTTTAAGTGAATTTAAAAATTTTTTAATACCTGACTATTTTAAATTTTGATTTCTAAGGAACTAATTCAAAATCCATTTGAATTGAAAATTCATTTGACTAATTCAAAGTAGTAATTCATTTTTTTCTTTTGCATACCAGGGTAAGTTTAAAAAAATTATAAAGTAGTCATCACCATGTACAAAGATCACTATAGTGCAGTCAAATTTGACCTCGTAAATTGTTCTACAAAATACAAATTAATACTAAAATTTGTTTCAATTTAATCAACAAAGATATGTATATGTATTTGTTACAGTATAGAGATTTTTGATGCTATCTCAGCTGACATTGAAATGCATTAAACAAACGCAAGCTCGTAATCCTGATTTTCTTGATAAAAAATATTTTGTCGCTATTAGTACTGATTTTTAGCTTTTTGTCTTGATTTTCTGTTTTTGTGTGTTCAGAACATACACGATTCCTTCTATAACAAGTGCGAATTTTTAAATATAACCCGGTCAAATTAGATTTTTAGTTCGAACTAATTCGCAGAAAGCAGGAAATGATTTTATTTCACTTGGGCATCCCAAACAAAAATTATATGGGTCTGTTAAGTGAACTAAGCTTTCGAAAACCAAAAATCTGCGAAATGTGTAGCACTTTTATAGTTATTGCTTCATTACTTCTAAAGATAGCATTATACGCAAACTTTAACTAAAAACAAAATTAAAAATCAGTAAATTCTGCATGGGATAATATAATTGCTAATTAAATTTGATTTAATGAATTTCAGTAATCAAAATTGAGAAAAAATTTTTGCTTCACTTAAAAAATATTTTATGCTTCCTTACAAACACTCAAGAATTGTAAATGCCACTCTAATTGGAAAATAATAGATATGAAAGTTTTAGAGCATCAAATTCTTCCAAGGAACACTATTTTCATAATTTTGCTCATTTTTACACAGAAAAACTAAAAAGAAAACAAAAATGACAACTTTTTTTTTTGTTGCATATACTGAAAGGAATCAAATTCATTTTTTCTTTTTTTAAACTTTTAGGATAGCATTAGCTGAGATGTTCTGAGAATCTTAGGTGAAAGAAGTATTGGACCACCATGTTTAATTCCTTATTTTCGCATCGACATTAAAGTTCAATGATTTCTAGTTTTCACATACAGTAGATTTGGGACATCATTTAGAGCGGAGTTTATTTACACGTTATTTTCTTTTTCGAATCGCAGTAACAAAGCAACACGAAGTTATGGAAAAAGCTTTCTTTTCAGACAATTTAAATCACCAATTGCTTATAAAAAAAAATAGCAATGAGTAACAAGACAGACGCATTTCCAGAAATGTTAAATGCAATGTAGCAAATAATAATAATAAAAACACACTTAATAGCAAACAAAGAAAAAAGAAATAAGTTAACAAAATAAAACTAATAACTAAATATAAAAAAATATATAATAGGTTATAACAAAAATAATGTTCATTTTTTTTTAAATTTCTGATTCTCTAGGCAGAAGATGGTCCAGAAATGTTTTCATGCGCTTTAAGAATATCCTTGAGAACTTCACGTTCGAATTTTTTTTTACATAAGATTTATTCTTCCTCATATTTTCAAACAATAGAATGTCATCCTCAGATAGACAATTAGTACAAGTGTGGCCCTTGCAGTTTGCACCTATAACTGAATATTTCAGCCTTCCTATAAGAACAAGGAGCTTTATATCTATTTTTACAGGAACATGAAATATTGTTCAGCAGTTTGTGAGGTGCTTGTGATAGCTTTGTGGTATTTGGTATCAGAACATTTTTTATGGTATTCCAGGCCTACAAGAAAGTTTTATCTCCATAGTTCCACTTGAAGGCATACCCTCAGACAGTGTTGTTGAGCAACTGCCTCAGTTGGAGATAAAGTTGCAAATTTGAAATTAACCTTTGAGAGTGTCTTCTGAAAGTAATGTAAACAAGCTAAACTTTGTTGTCTTCCATATATAGGGACTCTAAATTGGCTTCTTCATCAGAAACCAGATCAGACATAGCTTTAAGATCATTAAAAACTGAAGCATGTCTTTGATGGCTGGTGCTCCGCTGGAAAATGTTGACAAATTTTATTTTGCCTTGCATTGAAAGGGTGAAAGTACTATTGCAGCCACATTACACGCATTATTCCTTTCATAAACTTTTTCTTTAATACAATCAAACCCCTCTATAGTGAACCTTCAATTGACTGAAATTTCGGTTCACTATAACCAGGAGTTCACTATATCCGTACTGCAAACAATTTTAACTATTTTTTCCGAACTGCTTCCTTTTATTACAAATTATTTAAATAAATGACCAATAAAAAAAAAAATGTACAAAAATTATTAAAAAATAATATGTAGTAACAAAAAATTTTTACTTTTATTTTTTATTACTCTTCATCTTGCGCAGCAAAAATTTAGGAATGGCCTGTATTTAGAGATAGGAAACTGAGATAGATGAATCAAACTGGTTATGGCTACATTTCACTCAATAGATGGTTTTTAAAATTATATGTATTTTATGTGGTATATATTATATGTATTTTATACAGCATATGTATTTTATGTAGAAATTTCAAAATTCCCAAAAAATGAAGAAAAGATCAGTCGAAGACAGAAAAAAGTTCATAATATCCAATTTCCTCTCTTCTTTTGGTTCACTTTATCCACAATAAACAATATTATATGTATATAGCAAGGTATGGGAGTGAACATTTTGTTCACTATATCCAGGAGTTCACTATAAACCATATTTACTATAGCAGGGTTTGACTGTAGTATTTATTGTTTCAATAGTCCTGATCTCATGTGCAATTTGTCTGCTTTTCCTTTTCTCCAAGAAGGTATCAATGGTACACTTCAAACAAAATACACTTTTTCTAAAAACAAAATGTGCCATATATGATGACTATCTTTTTCTTACTGGCTTCAATAAATGCTTTAAGACTACATTTCTTAATTATTTCTCTATTCTTATTCTTCTTTACACATGAAACAAATAATGTCCACCTTAATAACCATTTATGAAGCATTAAATTTTAGCAACAGTTGAAACTCAAATGAAAGAAAAAAGCCGAACAAACGAAAGTTTGTTGATATTATAACGAAAGTGGTTAATTTATTTTTTTTATGTATCTTTGCAAAGGAATGAACAAGATAAGGAAATTGTACACGAACTGAAAGCAGATTTAAATGCTTTTTAATTTACTTAACTTTTACTTCTCCCTTGGAAGGGCATTTTTGGGTTACAGATGTTTAAGAGTAAGTGTAAAGCTTTTTTGAACCAAAATGAAAAATGAGGCTAATTTTTATTATCGATTCTGACCAAACGGCTAAACCAAATTTAGAGTTTAAGTATATCAATTAATGCAGAATTTAAAGATTTTTAATTGAGCTTCATGAAAATTTGCAATTTAAATATTATGAGGCAAAAACCAGAAATGTGCAAAAAATTTTGTAGTTTCTTGGCTCCCAAAAAATTTGCCCACTCCAGAAACCAGCATAATCTCATAATATTCGTACTGCCCATAATATTCATATGCCCACAGTAAAATAAAATTATTACCAGCTTTCTAAAAATCAGTTCGAAGCACCGCATTTGGGGAGATTTCCATATCTTGATCTGTGACAGAATAATCGCCAAAACTTGGCAACTTCCAGGCAGTGGCCTGCAAGAAACTAAAGAAATACATCACAGAAAGAGACCAACTCGAAAGATATAACTTGTAGCTATCTCTAAGCAAACATCTACAAGTTTGTTTGTCTTTCAAAAAAAAAATATTGCAAGTTTAAAATCTATTTGGCACCTTTTTCATCCATTTGGAGTGACAGATCACGATACGGAAATACCCCCGGCGTTTTTCCTATCTAATTTGAAGTAGCAATTCAAAATTTTTCTTTCTGCATCATTTTTGTAAAACATCAACTTTGGAGGTATAACTCATAATATCCTCAGCAACGAACTTCTGCATGCATCTCCGTAATTATCCATCAGACGTTTACATCCATCAGACGAGGGATACTTAAGCTAAACAGAAAGAGGTAATTCCTAACGTTTAATGAATGGGGGGGGGGGGGAAATCAGTCCTTAGAAAAACTTCGGCTCACTTGTTTAGTGCTTCCTAAGTTCTTATTATAAGTGTGTCACATACTAAATAGAATCATTTGTACGCCGGTATAATGCTGAAAACAAATTTTTTCAAATTGTAGCTACACTTTCTTGTACTGTATAATGGTAAAAAAATTACAAACAAATTTTAAAGCTTTATTGATTAGATAAAATGTTCATTAGAGATTACTTTTCATAATGTATAAAAATCTACGAAAATTTAAAGCTATGTACAATATTTTAATAAAAATATTTCTTTACGAAGACATATACCAAATCTACAACCACAATTATTAACATTTAAAGGGCGAAATTCATAAGAAAATTTGCAACGAAGAGAATAATGTAAGATATGTATTGCTTTGACAGTGGTTATTTACATATAGACAAGAAGAAAGCATGATGCACTGATATTACTCCATAAATATCATGATTCCTTCTTTGATTTTTAGTAGCTTCAACTTCAAGTTAAAAGGTGGCGCTAAAAACATATAAGAACCTGATATGGATCGGTGATCGTGTAAAGCTATGGGTGGTGGCGCTAGTGGTTAAATTGCTCTCGCAAGATTTCCGGGTTACTGCTTCCGATATATTTTTACGCCGCAGATTGAAAAAACGCCCCATCATATTATTGCATCGTATCTTTTGCAGTATTTCACATGTACCGAGTTCTTTCTTTCAGCCTTTAAACTTCAGTATTATCATATTAATAACTCTCTAAAAAAAACTCAGCGGCACGACAGCCCATAGAGGGCCAAGGCCTACTGTGCCCATCTCAGTTTTCTTGACCTTGGGCTCTGGGGTGCAGGAGCAGATGTTCCGGTCAGGTGGTCAGCCGAACGCGGAACCCCCAGTGTTTAGTTCCCAAGCATGCTTGGTACTCATTTATCGACCCACTGAAGGGATGAAAGGCTGAGTCAGCCTTGCCCGGCCCGAGGATCAAACCAAGGACCTGTGGCACGACAGCGCGAAGCGCTACCGCTCAGCCACCGGGCGTCTATCATATTAATATTATAATCATTAAAATATTTTCTAATTAGGCTAACATAAAAAGATATTTTTGGCGACATTTTATTCAAATGTGGCCAAATGAGGGATAAAATACAAAACATGGCAAACCTGTAGAATTATTCACAATGAGATATTAACTTTCCAAAATTTTTCTCGACCTTACGACCTCTGAGAATCAATACATTTCTGAAAGCTCTTATGAATGGTACAATTATGTTTAGATCTGAACCCGAATTACAATTGGCGATCGAAATGGGCTGCAGGTGGCGTAGAGCAGAACTCTTTTCCTATGGCAACACTTCACATGCTTTCCCCATTAGCGTGTGGAAAGTCATAGAGGAAGGAAGTACGTTAGTTTCTTTCTTGATTTTCATATAGATTGAAATCTCTTAACTTGAAAAACTATATGGAACTGAAAACTACATTAAACATAGTTCTAAAGAAAACTATTATGGAAATTTTAAAAAATATTCTTATTAAATAAAAAGGAAAAATATTAAGAAAAGGGAAAATATCGTAGTACATTCCTATACAACTGAAAAGAGGAGGAGAAGGAAGGGAGAAGGGCTAAAGGCATGAAACCGGTCTCTCCCCAGATGGCGTATTCGAGTGTTGCGATCGCAAATAACAAAACTGCATAGAATATTAGACTTGTTCACACATCGCCTCGTAGTCATAACATAAGCGGAGGGATACACCGGAAATTTTCTAAATTTCTTCCGGTTTAGCCACGCTTGTTATTGTTTACATTAGGCCACCCATCCATACCACAGATTTTTACCTTGTTATTAAATGTGTTATTGAATTTCAATTTTATATATTGTATCACATTTTGATTGTCGTTTTTACTCTTTGTCTGACAAGCTTTCCTTATTATTGATTCTGATCACCTGGTACGGGAATTTTTTATATTATCTCTAAAATACATTTGAGATTTTTATAAGTCCCGCAGTGGACTGATCGTTAAGACACGGTTCCCAGCAGATCACCGAAGTCAAGCATCACTGGCTGCGGTCAGTGTGCGGGTGGGTGACAACTTGGATCAGTCTGCGTAGGGACCGAGGGTGCGCGGTATCGGTCCTCGTTAAACTGTTCTACCGTAAAGTGCTCGACTTCGCGTGTAGGTCGTCGGGCTACCGAAGCGGGGGTGCCATCCCCTCTGCAGAGGATCAAAATTGCGATGGCATGTCTTCGGATCATCCTCAGGGGTGTTTCCCAGACCGTCGCCAATAGCCCATCGTGCAGCTCTAGTGCGACGTAAATTAACTACAACAACAACAACAACAAGATTTTTATAAAATTTAAGCTTCTGCTTTGTACATTGAGCAGAATGTAAAATAGATGTCATCCTAAAGCGGCCTTCACATATGTTAGCTTCTAACTGCAGACAGAAGCAGAAAGCAGATTTTTACTAGAAATTTTAGATACGCTGCGCCAAACAGTTTTCTATATCCGTATTTATCTGAGAACGAACAAATAATAAGACATTATAAAGTATTTAACTACTGTTTAACAGCTTAATCATGCGAAGTTAAATTCTTCCATTTAAATTTACTTTTATTTTTGCGGATAATAATTTTAAGTCACCAATACGAATGATTTTGGTTATTTACTAACTGAAAATGTGAAATAAAAGAATTTTATGCATGTTGAAAGTTTTCAGTATAGGTTAAGCAAGTTTAAATTCGAGTATACTCGAACGATACGAACTATACGAATCGGCTCCTTTGATAATTATAATTATCAAAGGAGCCGATTCGTTGAATGCACATACATTTTTCGAAACCAACAAATAAAAAAAAATTAGGGGAAGGAAGATCGGTCTACTTGGTAAAAACAGTTTATACTGGAGGGTGGGTGGAAGTTTGGGGGTCTTAGGAACTGTTTCAATGCAACTAAAAATTCACTTTTAAAGATCCCATTCACGTATAAATTATTCGTATGCGCTGAGAACAGTCCCTTAATTGGCGATCGAAATTAGCTGCAGGTGGAGTAGAGCAGAACTTTCTATACCTATGGCAACACTTCACATGCTTTCTCTATTAGCGTGTGGAGAGTCATAGAGGAAGGAAGTACGTTAGTTTTCTCTTGATTTTCATATAGATTAAAATCTTTTAAACTGGAAAACTATATGAAACTGAAAACTGAATTAAATATATTTCTGAAGAAAAGCATCACGGAAATTTAAGAAAATATTTTTATTAAATCAAAAGGAAAAATATTAAGAAAAGGGAAAATATCGTAGAACATTCCTGTACAACTCAAAAGAGGAGGAGAGGGAAGGGAGAAGGGCCAAATGCATGAAACCGGTCTCTCCCCAGATGGCGTATTCAAGCGTTGCGATCGCCAATATTAATTTCACTTTTTGCTTTCTTAGCCAAGTCAAATCTTCTTTTTTAACGAAAAAAAATTGCATGCAATAAGAACGTTGCATCATAATATGTTACAGGTGGAGCAGATCAGAACTCTCTACCTATGGCAATGCCATGTGGATAGTCATAGAAGGAAATATAAAAATATGAGGTTTCATCTTGATTTTCAAACAGATTAAAATGTTTCAAGTTAAGAAGCTGTAAGGAACTCAAAACTGCATTTTAAACAAAGCCTCTTAAAGAAAGCGTCAGGGATATTTTAGAAAATATTTTTTATAATTAAATGGGAAAAAGTCCCAAAGTGGACTGATCGTAAAAACGCCTGCGCAGGGACCAGCCTGCTTAGGGACCAAGGGTGCGCGGTATCGGTCCTCATTAAACTGTTCTACCATAAAGTGCTCGACTTCGCGGGCAGGTTGCCCATCCCCTCTGCTGAAGATCAAAATATCGAGGGCATATTGAACAGCTCTAGTGTGACGTATATAAAGTGCCTACCTACCTAAATGGGGAAAATATTGGAGAAAGGGGATTGGAGAAAGGGAGAAGTGCCATCGCAATTTTGATCCTCAGCAGAAGGGGTGGCACCCCCGCTTCGGTAGCCCAGCGTCCTGCACGCAAAGTCAAGCACTATACGGTAGAAAAGTTTAACGAGAACTGATACCGCGCACTCTCGGTCCCTACGCATGCTGATCAAAATGGTCACCCACCGCTTACTGACGGCAGTCAGTGATACTTGACTTCGGTGTTCTACTGAGAAACGTATCTTTACGATCAGTCCACCTTGGGACATCACCGTCGAGGGAGAACGAGTGCCTGGTTGGTGAAATATTGGCTATCGAAATAGGCGACCGGTGGTGAAGAGCAGAACTCTCTACATATTGCAGCGCTTCGCATGCTTTAACCATTAGCGTGTGGAGAGTCACAGAAGAAGGAAGTACGTTAGTTTTTGTCTTGATTTTCATGTAGATTATAATCCTTTAAGTTGGGAAACTATATGGAACTGAAAACTACATTAAACATAGTTCTAAAAGAAAGCATCCTGAAAATTTTAACTTTAATTAACCTAATTTAAACTTTAGAAATATTCTTCCTAAATTATTAGCATTTAGAAATTTTAGGTTGAGAGAAAAACAAAATTTTCTGAGCTCTTCTAAATCATTACTATTTTCTCAGACTGTTGCATTTAACTTATAAATTATTAACATAAACGTTCCAAAATATTTTATTCTATTAAAACATTGTTGACCGGTAACTAGTTGATTCTAAAATTATATTTCATTTTATTCAGTATAAAATTTATAGAGTTTCTATACTATTACGGATTATTATTCTGTAATTGAATAGTTTCTATTTCTATTCAATTACAGAATCATAGTCCTTGACATGTCATAGTTTCTGTATGAAATTGTCTTTTAACAAATTGTTGATAAAGTAGGCACCACAGGCTTTGTTTCCGATTCCATATGGACAAAATTTAGATTGAATCATTTTCTTGGTTTACCATCGTATCTTCGTTCATAAAATTGTTTCTTGAAATTCTTATTTAACTATTTTCTTACTATAAAAACTCGTTAAATATTTTTATTGTTAATTTTAGCAATAGTGGGAAAAGTTAAATCTTAATACTGACTTAGAATTTTAAAAAAGTGACTTCGCGTTTATTATTTTAATTTCAGACGTTGAGTGAATACAGTTTCACATAAATTTTAATTAAAATTAAATATAACTTATTAAAAGGGATATATAACTATTTACCGTTTACTAAATAAAATACAGTGACTAAATATTTTTTATCATAAAATATGTATAAAGATAATATTAGGCTAATACTTTTTAATATAATTAAAGACTTAAGTAAAAAGATTTGAAAAACAGATTTAAAAAAAAAACCTTAAAATGAGAAGCAAAAATTAACTTACATGCAGATTTTAAAAAAATAAATAAATATAAAGAGTAAAATGAAATTAAAAAATTAACTTACATGTAAACGATTTCTTGTAATTACTTTATGCTGAGAACAACCAAAATAATATTGAAAGTCTAAATTGGAAACATGTGAACACATATATTAGATCATAATATATGATGTATCTGTAAGAAGAGAATGTGCTTGCCAGTCATCATTTTCAAATGTATGTTATTTTCAAATCACGAATTCAAAACAAGTTAGAATTTTTGATCACAATATTTTCTATTTTATTTTATAACCGCCGTTGAACACCCGACTCAATTTTGAGTTTACACCTTCAAGTGTGCAACTCCGTAGCCTCGTAATTTTGAACCCAAAACAGAAAACAAGGGAACTCCTGGATCAAGTAGTGGGAGAAATGTGCCATCGTGGAGGACTTTTTGATGGGAAATATAAAATACGATTTTTTCGCTAATGAAAATATTTTTTATGTCCCACAGTTGGTGTTGTCGTTTTAATGTTAGTGTCATATAATAACTATTTTATGTAAGTATAGTATTAAGAAGTTAGATAAGTATTTGGCGAAAAAATTGTTTCATGTCTCGTGACTCTTAAGTACATTATTTTAATGCCGAGTCAAGCTGACAGGTTTAAACCAGCCAGCTCAATCGTTTGGTTTAAACCAATGAAATTAAATTTTAGCGCAAGTTTTATTTGTGAAGTTTAATTGAATTGCTGAGTTTAATTGCTGAAGTGAATTTGCATCATTTTAAATAAAAACACAAATATGCAATTTTAAAATGTTTACACATCATTGCGTACCTTCAAAAATATCTATATAAAATAAATTAATGTGAGTAAAGTTTTATGTTAAGTCATAATGTCTCTAAAAATGCGTGACCATCACCAACTCTGTTTAGTATTTAAAATGAGTTAAACAAAGTAATAATTGAAAGAGTACAGAATTACCCAGCACTATCGGACATCAACTTTTAAACTGGTTCTGGATGATGTGCACTGAAAGATGTTTTAATAACTGCTAAGTTTGACGAAATGATTAATACCATTTGATTTTTTTATAATTGTTATATCTTTATGTTTTTTAATAACTATTTTTATTAGCGCTCATGGTTTTCCAAATTAGTTTATTATTCCAGAATTGCAAATGTTTACCATCTTATTTTAATTAATTATGCATAGTTTTAAAATGCATGATTTTATTTATGGGAAATTTTTTAGTTCAATTTTAAACAGTATAAAAGTAGTTAAACAGTAACAGCATGTTAAAGGGGCCCTAAGCATTTCTGTGCCCGGGGGGCCCTGCATTCTATTAAAATGACCCTGATAAAATGAGTAAAAATTATTGCCAAAATACCTGTCAATCAGGTTCTCATTCACATGCAATGAAAGTGGCCCTTATCAGGAATTGCTTGTTCATGCGTACACTCGCATTAACGTGCGAACGCATACTTAAATCAGCAAAATCGAAACCACGCAATTTGTGTCTTTTTGTGACGCAGTGAAATTGTGTGAAAGAAACCGTCAATAGCCCATTGCGCAGCTCTAGTGCGACGCAAATAATAAGTACCTATGTACATCACACAACATTCGAATGTCCTAGACTTGGTTGCGATAGCATGGGAGACGCTCATGCATGAGCTTTTCGAATTGACGCTCGATACACCATCAAGGGGGAAGACCGGTTCCATGCCTTTGGTCCTTCCCTTTCCCTCTGCTCCTCTTTTCAGTTGTATTGTAATGTACTACGATATTTTTCCTTTTCTTAATATATTTTCGTATTTAATTGTTGAGAAACGTGTTTTGAAATTTCCATGACGCTTTCTTTTAGAAGTATGTTTAATTAGTTTTTAGTTCCACACAGTTTCCTAACTTAAAAGTTTTTAATCTATTTGAAAATCAAGACAGAAACTAATGTACTTCCTTTTTCTATGACTCTCCACACGCTAAAGGTGAATGCATGCGAAGTGTTATCATAGGTTGAGAGTTCTGCAATACGCCACCTGTAGCCCATTTCGATCGCCAATGGTGCTTGACTTCCGTGATAAACTGGGAGCCGAGTCAGACGATCTGTCAATTGGCGATCGAAATGGGCTGCAGGTGGCGTAGAGCAGAACTCTTTTCCTATGGCAACACTTCACATGCTTTCCCCATTAGCGTGTGGAAAGTCATAGAGGAAGGAAGTACGTTAGTTTCTCTCTTGATTTTCATATAGATTGAAATCTTTTAACTTGAAAAACTATATGGAACTGAAAACTACATTAAACATAGTTCTAAAGAAAAATATTATGGAAATTTTAAAAAATATTCTTATTAAGTAAAAAGGAAAAATATTAAGAAAAGGGAAAATATCGTAGTACATTCCTATACAACTGAAAAGAGGAGGAGAGGGAAGGGAGAAGGGCTAATGGCGATCGAAATGGGCTGCAGGTGGCGTAGAGCAGAACTCTCTACCTATGGCAACACTTCGCATGCTTTCCGCATTAGCGTGTGGAAAGTCATAGAGGAAGGAAGTACAATAGTTGCTCTCTTGAATTTCATATAGAATAAAATCTTTTAAGTTGGAAAACTGTATGGAACTGAAAACTACATAAAACATAGTTCTAAAGAAAAGTATCACGGAAATTTTAAAAAATATTTTTATTAAATAAAAAGGAAAAATATTAAGAAAAGGGAAAATGTCGTAGTACATTCCTGTACAACTGAAAAGAGGAGGAGAGGGAAAAGAGAAGGGCTAAAAGCATGAAACCGGTCTCTCCCCAGATGGCGTATTCGAGTGTTGCGATCGCGAATAGTGGGACAAGTTGATTTGAATGAGAATTAAAAAAAAATAATTAACAACTGTGTTAAAAATTCCCTTCCCAAAAATAGGCTGGTTCATACTCCGGATTAAACCAGGTAATCTTTCAGCAATTAACTTTAATGTAGCATTCGCACTGTATGAGATGGCACATAAAAGCGATTCACGCATGAGTGAGCAGTCTGTTCTACACGTATTTTGCAAGAATTAACTCGCGCGTCTACTCCAATCGTGTGCAGTGTGAATAACCCTAAGTAAAACTGCTTGGGGATCATTCTTTCTGCATGCAATACCTGTCGCCATCCAGTGAAAATGAGAATATTGTTATTGATGGTTGACCGTGTAAAGCTAAGCACAGATGGCGCTAGGGATTAAAATTCGTCGCACGACTTTCGGGTTATTACTTCCAATTGATTTTTATGCCTGAACTTGATAAAGTGCTCCATCTAATATTTTATGCCAATAGTGTTTACAATATAACGCATTCTTTCAATTTAAATTTCAACGAAACAAGCAATAAATTAATTTGGAATACCTCGTAAGCCAATTCAACCTAAAAAATATCAAACGTTGTCTTTTTACACAAATATAGCCAAATAAGCGATAACACTCAAGGCAAGGCAAACCTTACACTTTATTTATATTTTGATATTAATTTTCTTAAATTTGTTTTAGGCTTACAACCAGTTCGAATTTGTAAAGTACAGGAAACTCTTATGAATGATAAAATTAAGCGTGAATTTAATCACAAATTAAAAACATAAAGACGAGAATGTGTTCTTTTTACTAACCATTACACTCAACTTTCTGTTGAGACATCTTTTTCTCAGAAAATTCTGAGGGTCAAGTTTTTTGTTTGTGTCCATATGGAAAGTTGTTTAATGCCCCTGAGGGATAAGGGGGGACACGAAGACTGTCCTAACTTCTACCCCATCGTCATCACGTGACCACGCCTTTTGACGCTAACTATAATGCATGCATACTTTCTCCGCATCCAATAAAGAAAACAATTTCGCAATACATCACACCATTTAACGTTAAAGAATTCCATTTTTAAATTATTTGGAAGAAATGAAGTACTAGTAAGTCTGTTTTATCAACCTTTTTTGTTTTAATTTGCTCTTAAATAATGTATATATTTATATATGCTTGTGAATTCAATTATAATTGCTCACATATGAGTTAAAATATTAAAATAGACTTGTAATACCTATACCTACTAAGTTGTCTTAGGAACTACAATAAAGAGGATTCTTTATCAAACAGGATTATTCTTTAGCTAAAATGCACGTGCTACTCCATCAGAAATAGTTAAAAAAATAGCGTGTAATTTTCTACCCAATCCAGAAGACAAGGAAAGTCCTGGATCAAGCATTGGAAGTAATTATCCTTTGTGGAAGTCTTTTTGATGGAATTAACCTACATTTGAGATACATGGAGAGAAAAACTACGGAAGTCATCCACAGTTAGCCAAATGGCAAGTGGATTCTAACCCAGGGTCCGTCTACTATTAAGGATATTTTGTGTCATCTTTGCAGTCGGTGCAAGCAGCGGGCAGAATTCGTATCGACCAGGTATCACTGGGAGTCGCACCCAGGTAAACTCATAAGGAGGCGAGCTCTCTATCCCCATTGCCAGCACGACTCAAGCTTTTGGTTTTATTTTATTTTATACCAGTCGTTGAACAGCCGACCCAATTTTGGGTTTACGACTACCAATGTTCAACTCCGTAGTCTTGTAATTTGAACCCAATCCAGAAGATAAGCAAAAACTCCTGAATCAAGTATTGGGAGAAATTCGCCATAGTGGATGACTTTTTAATGAAACGTACCGCATTTGCTTTACATGGAGAGGAAAACCACGTAAACCTCCCACGGTTAGTCTGACAGCAAAGGGACTCTAACCCATTATCCGTCCTCTTCTTATAAGTGAAGATAGTAATGTCCTCAGATTGACAAAATGTCCGCATTGAGCATATCATCGAAAACTACCTTATCGATTAAAAAAAAAATGGTTAATTAGGAATAACCATTTTTTATGGCGTATGTGTAACAGAAATTACACAATTAGTAAATAAAAGAAATATGTTTTTCTTTGTACTTGTTTACTGTGTTTTTCTTGTTCTAAATTTTTACTTTGCACAGTTCGCATGGCACAAAAATGTAAAGTATACAAATATTTACATTATTTTATAGTATGTAGTTTTAAATGACTTAATACAAAATTTGAACGAAATCAGCTGAATAATTTCTGAGTTTTTCAATTTTAAATGTATTATGTTTAAAATTTGATTTCTTGAGAACTATTCAATCGCTTTCGTATAACTTTTGTGTTTTATTACTTAAAATTATGTTCTTTAAAATGATGTAAAAATTTTTATACATTAAAATGCAAGAAAGTTTTCGTCTATTATTAAATACATTTATAAAAAATAATAAATAATTATGAAATTTTTTTTCACGTGAAATTACTTCTGAATAATTGAGTTTTATAATTTTGTTCAAAAATTTTCGAGTTATAGCGAAATACTCAAAAAGTGAAATTAACATTATAAGGGACCAAACTTTAGACTGCTCTCCTGCTTTAACTATCGGAAACAAACTTTGAAGATTGCAGCTTCTTCATATTTTGAAAGTCAAGAATCCAATACTGTCGAAGGAAAGGTAAGAAATATAGAGAAAATATGTTTTGTATGTATTGTTATCAACTCAAAAACAAAGAAATAAACTTTATTATAATTCTTAATTCATTAAAGAAAAGTAATAGAGTAGGACAGCTAATCAATTGGTTTAACTGGAATATCGATCCAAATCAGCCATTCTTATTTCTTGTTTTGATGGTTCCAAATTTCCTAAAGAAAAAAAGTTTAAGGGTAAATAAGCTCTAGAGGAAAGTAGGCGAGTGTAGACATGGTGTTAATGTGGGCTAATGGAATATTTCTGTTATTTATCACTGAAAATTTCGTGTCTCTTTCTTCATTAAAGATAGTTTTCAATCTTCGAAAATCATGCATAAAATTAATTTTGTTTATTTAGAAGCCTAAATAAACAAAAGTTACTGTTTTTATCTTGAATACGTAGCAGGTTTAAATCATTCACTTTACAAAGATCCTTAGGGGTTGAAGAAAATTATGGAAACACTTCCAATAATAACTGATTTTTTTTTACATTTTTCTAGAAATACTCAGAGAATTATTTTAAAACTTTAGAAGTTATTAGGCTATGCAAATTCAAATACATATCAATAAAGTTTATAGCTTTTAGAGGTTTGAGGGAAAGGCAATAAATTACGAACGAAAATTTGTATTTTCGAACATCTTGTGCCAAAAAATACAGAAATAAGCTTAAAACTTGTATCAATTACTTTGGTTAGTATATGCAATTATTGCACAAAATTTCTTAAAGCTAGCTTAAATTTTCATGGAGATAAAGACATTCTTACATTAAAAAAAGCAAAATTTTTATCGTAATTTTTAATTAATAACGAAAATATTATTCTAAAATTTGAAAAAGTTCGTTTACAATTGTGAAAGATGTAAACATTTAAAGCCGCCCATTCATACTGCGCATGGGCGAAAAATATTAAAATTTTTTTTTATTTTCTTCGTAATTTTGTTTTGAATAGTAACATATGAAAAAAATCCGATTTGAATATCTTAAAAATTTAAAACGTTTGTAGCAATTTTCTAAACTGTTTGAATAAATTTTGATAGAAAGCTATGAATGGTAAGCGGTTTTCCACTAATTTTATTTTGTACTATTGAACTAGAGTTGTTAGAAAAGACATCAGCATTGTTTAAAGATATCCCCTATAAGAGTACGTTTCATTTAGCGTGTTTTTTTCCTAATGTCATCCCGTTTTGTGGTCTGGACCATAATTTTTAGGTGTTATCATTTGTTATCAAATTTTGTTATATGATGCAAAATAATATTTGTGAAAATTCCTTACCAATTAGAATTTCGATAAAAAAGTACAAAAACTAATTAGAAAATTTCTAGAAACCTTTTACATTTTCACGATATTCAAATCAGACTTTCTTCTTTAGATAGCAAATACAATTCAAAACAAAGCTATGAAAAAACAATTTTTTTAATGTTTTCGCGCATGCGTAGAATAAAAGGATTACTTTAAATACTCATATCTTCGCCCAGTTTAATACGATTTTTTTTAAAATTTTATAAAGTTATTTTTTAATTAATTAAAAATTGCTCCAAAAAGATTGTAAAATTTTATGAAATACTTCTGCAGTTATAGTAAGAAAACTAAGGTAAGAAAAAAAAGTTTTTTATAAAAATATCCTAATGAAATTCGGTGCAGTTACTGCACATTATAAACAAAGTAATTGATATAAGTTACAAGCATTTTGCTGTAATTTTGGTACAGGGTGTTCAAAAAACATTCTTTTTCATTCGTAACGCATTGACGGTTCATCAAATCTCCAAAAGCTTTACATTCTATAGATATGTATGAGAAATAGCATGATCTATTCACTTCGAAAGTTATAAAATAATTTTCTAAGTATTTCTTAAAAAATATGAAAAAATTAATAAGTATAGAGGTGTTTTCATAATTTTATTCCACCCCTGTGCAAAAAGTTACTTTTCTCCTTCATCGGAAGCTATAATATTTGCATTTTGAAAGGCTAAATATAAAAGGTTAAACTATTATAATAGAATAAAATTTCTATAACTTTGAGTAGAAAATTCCAAAATTCCGCATCCATCTAAAACTCTAACAAGAAATCGTTTAAATTAATTTTATTATAAGTATCTTAAACATGACTCTTCCAACTCCATTATTTATCACGCCGTGCGCTTGGCAAAATTTTTTTGCCATTCTTTAGAGATTTTTTTTGCCCAAACCAATACGAAACGGACAAAATATTTTACGAATTTTTCTCAAATTTAGCCCATTTTCAAAAAGTTTTTAAATAAATAGTTTTCTCAAAATTTATAACTTAGGTATCGCAGATTTAATATTAAGTTGAAAAAATAATTAGTTCTTAGTTAAAATTGACCTGCAAGTTTTAGATTAAAAAAGGGACTCAAATGAAAACTGCAAAGTAAAAGACACGTTTCGATTGATCCCATCATGATGCTTCCACAACAACCATAGAATAATGATATCAATGAGATGGTTCACAAGATAGAAGCTACCTTTCATGAGGCACCACCAGAATTTACTGGCAATTTGTGAAGTCCTTTTTGGGGCTTTCACTTTAGTTCTTCCATCGGCGATTTCTTTGTAGAACCTGAAATGATACTCTGTTTCAAGTATCCATTGAATTATACTGTCAAACCTTGCTATGGTGAACTTTCAAGGTACCAAAAGTTTTGTTAAATATAACCGGTAGTTCACTATATGAGTAATGCAAACAATTTTTACTAATTTTACCGAACTGCTCCGTTTTATTACACATTATTTAAATAAATGACCAATAAAAAGAAATACAAAAATGTTTAAAAAACTATATGTAGTAACAAAAAATTAGTTAACTTTTACTTTTATTACTCTTCGTCTTGTGCACAGAAAATTTAGGGATGGCCTTTATTTAGGGATAGGAAACTGAGATAGAAGAAGCAAACAAGAAAAAATGCTTATGGCTACATTCCATTTAATGGATGGTTTTAAAAATTGGTATATGTATTTTACGCAGAAATTTCAAAAGTACTAAAAAATGAAGAAAAAAATCATTCGAAAACAGAAAAAAGTTCATAATATCCAATTTCCTCTCTTCTTTTGGTTCACTGTATCCACGAAAAATAACATATTATATGTATATAGCTAGGCACGGGAACGAATATTTCGTTCACTATATCTGGGAGTTCACTATAAACCATGTTCACTATACTGTATAACTATTTAAGCATCTTTTGTTCTTATTGTCTGAAACAGCACTGCAGAGCTTATTTTAAAGCTAGAAACTTTTAGAAACATGTAAAGATCTTTGTTTTTATTTATTGTTTGTAAAAAATATAGGAATAGAAGAAAAAGTTTACAAATGTTTTCTTTTACTCATTGAGCTGTTTTTGGCATTTTATAATCAATATTAAACACTTGATTATCTGCAATAAAAATAATAAATTTAAATTTTCCATTGCATCAAACATGTTTCATTAATTTAAGTTGTTTAGGTGCTTCATGGTGATTGAAACTTAATTTATGGATGAGTTTCGTATTTTTCATTTTTGTAAGGAAACTTTATTGTTGTATTCTACAAAATAATATCGAGCTATTTGAAATCTATATATAATAACTGTATGATCAAAAATAGAAAAAAGAAGAACATCTTCTTTAATATAAACATTATTATTACATTATAATTTTCTTCAATTTGTGAGGAATAAGAAAAGGTCAATTTCTAATAATAAGTACTGTTCCTCTTCTGAAGTTTAAGATCCTTCTTTTTCTTATTGGTTTTTTACTCTTTGATATAAAAAGCTTATTTTTGACGATATAGTAATCCTTGAACTTGTATTTCGCTATTTTTGACATAATTGTACTAGCGAAATCACGCAATTTTTGATTAAACGTGAAATCTCAAATACAGTAAAGCACCGTGTATACTTTCTTATTCATACGTAGATTAATTGCAGTTACCTTAGTTTATTCAGCTATCTTAATTTGCCAAATAAAACTTTTACATGCCTGTACATCTTTCTCGATTGCATATTAATGAGAACACTGGAATGTACCTATTATTAATCTGTCAAAAGAAAGGACATAATATCTGCATCAACATTTTTGCTTTAAGTATAAATCAAAATGTATTTATTACAAAAATGTATTTTGCTTCATTTCATAACATCCCTGAGGATGATCCAAAGACATGCCATTGCAATTTTGAATCTCTGCAGAGGGGATGCCACCCCGCTTCAGTAGCCCGACGATCTGCACGCGAAGTTGAAGATGTTACGGTCGAACAGATTAACGAGAACCAATATCTCACACCCTCGGGCCCTACGCAGACTGATCCAAGTGGTTACCCACACTCACACTGACCGCAGCATATATATATATATATATATATATATATATATATATATATATATATATATATATATATATATATATATATATATTCTAATCATTTAAATTTAAAAGAATGAATAATGAATACTTTTTTCTATCTACATCCTACTTATCGTAGAATAGTTCATTAAGCTAGTAATGTTTAATTTCGGAGGGGGTTTTGTCCCCCAAACGCTCCCCAAAACTACGCACTGATCCTGCGCAGCTTGTTTTTAGTCATGCTTTTTCATTAGTGATTCGTTAAATTTCGATAACGTTTTCATTTTCCCCTCCTTATATGTTAATTGATATAAGTTTTAACACGGATTCTTAAGGAGGGATCATATTTGTGAAATCCTATGAAAAATTATCTAATTTGGTGAGGTTCCGTTGAGAAATATAATCTTTTTTTGACGCATGCATGCGGCATTTTGAATGGCTTTAAACTCATCCCGAATTAAAAAAATTTCAATCAGTTAATAGTGAGTTTCACATTGCTATACCACAATATGAGCACTCCTTAACCTTTTGAAGCAGAATTTTCATTAAACATATTTTTAATTCTTTTGTCATTATTTTGTATTAATTTAGTTCAAATTAAGTGAAAAATGTTATACTTAGTATTTTAATAATTTATGGTTGTGAAATACAGCACGAAACATCGGTGTCTTTTACTGAGTGAAATCTTCCAAACAATAATATTTAAGAATTGCACTTATTTGCATTTATTTAGAACTATAAGAGAGCAGTTATTCATCATTGAAATTTCCTTAATTTACAAAATCAATAATTGATAAAATTGTTTGAAATTTTTTTGTTTCAGATTTTTTTTATTTTAGAACAAAAATAATTCCGCTAATCTGACAGATATTTTTAGTAACTATAAGACTGCTCTTTATTTCTGAAAAATACTAAAATATATGTGTTTGATTATAATTACAGCATCAGAAAAAAAAAACATAAAAGGGACTTTAATTTCTTAAGAAAATGGCTTCGAAAGTTTATTTTCCGTCATTGAAATGAATTTTCTTGCAAAATGTAAATTGAATTCAACAATTTGTCTTATTACAATCAAATTTTTATTGTTGTTCAACTATGAATTTATAAGAAAAGAATTTTAAAACATATTACTCTTCTGATTTTTTATATATCATTTTCTTTAATTCTTGGCATTGTAAAACTAAATTTATTCATTTTTCATTGCAAATTTAATTTTATTTCCAAATAGGAGGGATATGTAAATTAAAATGGAGTGGCATGTTTTAAGCTTTTTACACTGAAGGTGACAATTGTGTTGTGTGTTCACTTTGTGTTATAATGTATTTATTTCCATAATTGTTTTAAAATAGTTTAATTTTATTTTTTATAATTTTATAATCGTCGTTGAATAGCCGACCCAATTTTTTGAGTTGAAGACTACCAATGTTCAATTCCGTAGCCTTGTAATTTTGAACACAATTCCGAAGACAAGGGAACTCCTTGATCAAGTATTGGGAGAAATTTGCCATAGTGAAAGACTTTTTTGATAGAACTAACTCGCATTTACGCTTCATGGAGAAGAAAACCATGAAAACCTCACAGTAAGGTTAGTCTGGCAGCAAGGGATCTTTAACCCATGGTTTGTCCACCACTGAGTATATTTTACGTTAGCACTGTAGTCGATGCGAGACGGGTGCAAAATTCGTATCAACCAACCATCGTTGGGATTCGGATCCGGGCGCGACTTTACACATTGTCGACTCCCGGGCACCTCCACTCGCCGCGGTTTTATTTGTCAACTGTTTCACCGCCTTATCTAGTAACCCTCACTCAGAGGCAACCCTACGCTCGCCTCTACAGCACTCGCAAAAGTCATAAATGAATCTTCGCGCTCATGGATATTTTTAAAAGTTGCTTGTTGAATTAAGTTAAAATTTTATCCTCGTTTAAGACTAGAAAAATTCAAATAACGAGAACAAAATACTTCGTTCTTCTTAAAAGAAAGAGGAAGAAAAATTTACATACACACAATTATTTCAGTTAATTACATACATATTTCGATTAAAAAAAATTTCAAATAGAAACTATTCTTGTAAATTAAATAAAAATCTGGAGTAATAAAATAGTCAATTATTCAGAATAATGAATTTCTTTTGAATATCTTACTTAATAAACAAAGTTTAAAAAAATAATTCCCTATATAAATCATGACATTATTAAGTGTACATATTTTTAAAGATAAAAGTATTAAAAAAATTTTACTCAGTTTGAAAAATAATTATTTTCATTTCCTTCATTTTTACCAGGTTTTATCAATTATTTCTATTTTGGAAAAAATATGTATTCTTCAAAATGCTTACAATATCTTAAAAAAATTGCATATATTTTATACTGAACAACTTTTGATTGACAGTATTTTCTTCATAAGAGAGTCTTTAAAAAAATTTGAAAATATTTTCATTAAATTTGTTCAAATATTTTCTGTAAAATGCGTGCTATTAGGAAAGCAAGGAGAAAAAATATTTTTAGTGAAGCCATGACATAAAGAAACAAATCTATGACATATTCACTACTATTTTCGTATAGTTAATTTATTTTTTATAACATCAAATCATATTTATTGAAACTTAAAGTTGTGGCTGCTTAACTTTTTTTAATGTTTCTTAAATTCGTCAGGGAAAATTCCGATATTTTCCATTTTTCTTGCTTCTATCACTATTATTTGTATATATCTGAAATTACTCACCTTCGTTTTAATTGTTTCCTAATTAATTTTATCATATATGTTGCTATATATATTTATCCTTTCATTCTATGCTTCATTAATTTCATAACATATCCATCTTGTAACTTTTTATTCATAATTTTATAACAACTTCAGCTTATTAGATTCTATAACTCAACAATTGGTCTATATATTTTATAATTTTTTTTATTCAATTTTTGGGCTTCTAAATAAGATATGGAAAAAATACTATGAAAATTATTACATTTATTATCAATCTAAAATTCGGCCTTTTTTTCCTCCTAAGTGCGAAAACACATTTACTAACTTAAGGTAACGTAATTTAACACGATTCATCTATTTTAATAAGAAAGATTCAGAGAAAAGCAGGATCAGAAAAAGTGAGATGTGTATTTTAATTTATATTCTGCTTCAAAAATGAGACAAAAGAGACACAGAAAACTTTTCTGTTATTATTTAATAGTCTTCATTAGTCTTTAAAATTCCGAAAGAATTTTTCCATTGCTGGAATCATATAATAGTCTCATTTGTAACAAATTGTTTTTTAATTTTTTTTTACACAATAGCTTTTATTGTATGCAATTTGCTTTAAAAGTTCAAATATTTATTCTTGGATTGTCATGCAGTCTGTGTGTCTGAAAACTGTATGACCTATTTTATTTTATTTGTTCCTTGCAGAATGGTAATAATTGTTTCTTATTTGATAATAAAAATCTTACTATTGCTGAGATAACTGATCGCAGGAGTTTTGTTTTATTATCATAACATCGATTAATTTTTTTGAGAAAAGTGTAAGTCCTCAGCCTTTCAACCCAATTGCTTTAAAACTACTTTCTTTATTTAAAGAAAATTATTAAATTTAAAAATTGTTAAGATTCTCTTTTTTGACTCAATATCTTGTCTTTAATGAATCAGAAATAAATAAACAGATTGTCCTTATATTGTTATACAGTTATGATATGAGAATGTCAAAGTTGATGCTTACTGTTTACATTATATTTTTATTTTACAAATCATAAAAAGTTTTCTTTAATCAAAATTGTGTTCACCTCATAAATATACTTTAACTGCTACAAATTTTTCAGTCTTTGCTACCAAAGCTGTGGAGTTGGCTAATACGTATGAAGGAATTTATCGTTTGGGACATAACATTTACAAAAAAGTGTCAAAGCTAAGTACAATTGTTTGGACGCAAATATTGTTGGCACTGCAAATAGGAATCATTACATCAAATTTAATCATAGATATCAATGTCAGAAAAGTAAAAAAGAATAAATTCATGTATAAAGCTGACAGCTACAATCTCCTCATCATTACACGTATATAAAAAGAAAATGCTTAAAACTCATAAATTGTGTAGTTACTTAAATTAAAGGTTCTAAAAACTAAACAATAAGGTACAAAACCCTGCTGCATTATAGAATATTGTGTCCACATACTTAGTAAAGACACCATAAATTATTTGCTATAATTTTATAAAAATAATTAAAAAGCTATACCCTACTCATATATCCTACTCCCACAACAAAACTTTATCCTAAAAAGGAAATAAAAAAGTAAGAAATAAATATGTGTTTCAGGAAGTCCGAATAAAAAGAGAATGATAATACACAAAATTTTTTAAAGCAGCTAAATTTATTCACACCACATGTTCACTCATGCGTTTTTTAAATCGTATGTCGCAAGTGAAACATGCGCGAATTAATATTCGAAGATTTTCGCGAGAAAATTTGAATCCCGACTTGGCGAATGTAAGATTGGCGAATTTCAAAATACGGTGCCAAAGAAGTGCCCGGGAGTCGACAATGTGTAAAGTCGCGATCCGGGCAACCTCATTGGGGGGTGAGCGCTCTATCCCCTGAGCCACGAAGGTTCAGTTTAATTTTATTGTAGTTCATCTATGACTTTATTTAAAAAAAAAAATTTTTAAAAAAGGTTTTAAGATTCTGATTTCATATTTTTATTTTCTTTAACTTTTGGTATTGTAAAACTTTATATTCATTTCTCATTGCGCATTTTATTTTATTTCAAATAAGTACTGTATAGATGGGATATGTGAATTAAAAAGGAGTGGCACGTTCAAAACTTTTTACACTAATAGTAGCACTTACAGTCTTCACTCTGTGTTAAATTTTTTAGCAAATCTCAACACCAAAAATGGTGTCAACTACTATACACCAAAGTGGTGTTGTGTAACCCCATGCATAACTCTCGGTTGTTCCACTGCACCAAGAACTATGGATATTTCCTGGTATAGCGAAAGATCAAGAAAATTATTTTACATTATTGCTGTAAAGTAACTCCCGCCATTTTTTGGTATTCTGAAACGATAAAATTTATAATTACAGTAAGATATGATACACATATGAGTTATTCTTACTGTTCAAACATTTATTGTTTCTAAACTACAAGGCGGTAAAGATGATGAATATACATAAAATGAAATGATTCATGATTTATGTTATTTAAAAGAGTGATGAAGGATTATAACAGTTAATTGCAGCAAGCCACATCTTGAGTTCCATTACAACAACTAACTTGAAAGTTTTTGGAAAAAAAAGTTATTATTTTCCTCGGCGCTCGCAGCGCCATCGGGAAACAATTTTTACCATGAGGATTTGGGACACTTATAATACAAAATGAAGAAAGAATTATTAATATAAGAAGCATTAAGACATTAATTCTTAAAATAAAATTAGCTTGTTAATCGAATAAACCTGCCTCACAGAGAGAATATTAAGATGAACTAGGTTTGACAAAATAGAAGTGAATTAAAGATTAAACATTTTAAAATTATTTAATACAGTTGACAGATTTCTGAAAATCTTTTATAAGAGCATGATTATATAAATAACAAAACTAAAAACATTCATGTCTTTTATTTCAGATAACCTCGGTTTTTGTAGAAAATTCAGCAGTGAGGAGACGACCCAAAACTCTCATATTCTCCTGCTCGATTATGTAAACAAACTATACCATTGTCGTCTGACCGTTTCCAATCATGCGCCAAACTTGACGAAAATAAATCCTGAATGAAGTAAACACATATGAGCTTGGTATAAGATTCTTCAATTATTTGTTTTTAGATTTAACTATACCCTTTGAAGCGCGTATGAACGCTAGATTTGGTATTAACTTGAAATAAAGTTTTTGGAGTTTTTCAACACCAGATTCGAATAGGTATTACAATACAGTATTGACAATATATACATTACCTGACTTCAATTATGTTTTTGTAATTTAGTGCTTAGAAATGTTAATAATATAAAGGATCTTCGTCGAATTTCAGTGATAAAATTACCAATACTCTATTCATTATTCTTATTGAGTAATAAAACTATTATTTATTTAGTATCAAACCACTATCACTACTCAAATACGCTTTAGAAAAATGCCTTTCCACAAGTTAATCATTAAACGTGCTATAATTAGAGTTGTATATTTTATTGACAGACTTACTCATTTATTTTCAACTTAGTTTGACTCGAAACTTGTATTTTTACATCTGTATTAAACAAGTAGAATAAAAATCAAGAGAAAATAATTAACTTCCGAGAATGAGTGCATTTATTCATTGATTTTAGAAGATAGGTTAACTTTTAGATAAATTATTGGAGCACTCAGGGTGTCGGTCATTTTTACCGTAGTATGTAACAGAACAGAAAATCTGTTGTACCGTAAGAATTGTAAGAATTACAGTAAAACCCCTAAATCATTCTAATTAAATAAATATTACTGTAAAAATGGACTTTTCGGATGATTCTCGGTACTTTAATTCGGAATGTTTTAAAGTGTAAAAATTTTATCAGGTAAACATTATCATTTTTAAGGCTTCAGAAAATTGCTGTTAAAGTGTAAGTAAAAAATGAAAAAAATCTAAACATTCGCATTTTAAACGAGAAAAAAAAAAAAAAAAAAAAAAAAAAAAAACTGGCAAGCATGTAACATACAGTGCGCAGAAAAACGCCTCAATAACTTTCGAAATAATGATCTGATTTTCATGTTTTCAAACATAATCATTTACGGGCCTAGCCCTAAATATGCTGATTAATCTGCACCTACGATAGTTGAAGATGCTAAATGATACCCACAAACGTACTTTCTCTGAATTAACATTCATATTTTTTGACAGATCCTTATCTTGACCCTCATCCCTTATCTTGACCCTCAAGATAAGGGAGGGGAAACCACACAAAGAAAGAAATTGAGGTAAAATTACCGTACTCAGGGCTGATTGTGAGTCCAACTCAAAAATCCGGAAAATTTCTTGAGTAAAATCATTAAAGACGCATAATGTCTTTATAAATTTAAATCATTGGTATTTTCAAAACATTGAATTCCAAATAAATTATATACAGCATAACTTAAATGAATAATTATGCATAAGTTTACTTTTATCTCTAATCACATTTATTATTCTACCAGAAAAAATATTTACAAATGAAAGATACCAAGTATAAATTCTAGTTCTTCTTCTTGGGCACTACAGCCTGTAACAGGCCAAGGCTGTCCCAAAAAGTTTTTGTCATCTTGATCTATTCTGTGCCATGGCCTAGTTCTAATATTTTTAAATAAAAAAAAGAATTTTTATACATAAATGTGATCGATGATTTCTTGAAACTTCGGGACCAAAGATTTCCGGAATCTTCAGGAGTGCAATTCAGGAGTGCAAATCTTCAGGAGTGCAATTTTTTCCGGAGTACAATCACCCCTGCGTACTGTATGGAAATGACATTTCTGGTTAAAAAAAAGTGTACGGTATTTAAATCATTCGTCAGATGATTTTTCCGTACCTGTAGTAACGTTTACCAGAAATTCTGATTTGCAAACTTATATAGTTCTTATTGACACCTATTTCGCAAAAAATATCAAACTGAAAATAAATTTAACCGAATAAATAATTTTTACGCCTTACTCCATTGTGCTTAGGCCATTATGCGTTTTATGACCCATAGGTATCGTAATAAAGTTCTGGTAGTTAGGACCATACTTTTTTTTTCACTCGGTGCTTAAATCTTGCTTTCCAAGAAATCAAGATTTTTTAAAGCCTGCTTTAAAAAATCATACTAATTTAAATAATTCAGGAGATAAAATTTCTTCTTTTTTTATTCTTGTTATTTCATCTATAAAAGATAATTACTCATATTTATTGCAGAATTATTGTTGATAAATGCATAAAAACTAATTGTTTTTAAACTTTATAGCAAATAATGAAAAAACAAAAGATGCAAAATATAATCTTATGTTAAACAGAAAGATAAGTGTATTTCACATTTTAATCTTGTTTACAAAACTTTGATTTGAGGTATGATATTTTTAATGATAATTTTTATTTGCTTTGATTAGTTAGTTATTAAATATACACGGTTATTCATTCTGCTACTTAAAGTTATTCAGATTTTCAGATGTAACATTTTTAAATACATCAGCAATTAGTTTAAAGTTTAGTGTTTTAGCAATTGTAAAAAATTGAAGAACTTATGTGATATCAATAACATTTAACTTAATAAAAGAAATGTAATTTTTTTAAAAAGTAAACTGATAATAATTAGCATTATTATTTAGAAGACTAATTATAGAAGAATAATGATAATCTCTCCCCCACAGAATCATTGGTATTTTGGAAAATTGGAATTCTCACATAATCCCGGGATCTTTTCGAATCAAGTTTTTAATTGTATAATCATCAAATTATAAGTAAAATTACTCAATAAATTTTTAAAAAACCGCTCAATAAAGTTTTAACGTTCAATTAAAAATAATGATGTGACATCGAAGAAAATATCATTATACTATTTTACGATATTTTAGTGGTTTTTACCATATTTTTTCTCTCAATGTATCTCAGTTTAATAAAGGACTAGATAAATTGAGCATTAAGAATTGTAAGATCTTAATAAGTTTCATAAGGCCAACTAATACAATCTGAATATCTAATCTGAGTTCAGAGCAATAATTTAGATCTAAAATTCAGAGCTATTTTGGCTGTACAATTGAATTTTAGTTATAAATACAAATTTAAAATACAGTTAAGACACTTAATATCTGCTTATAGTTTCTTTTATTTATCGTTTTTCTATTGTTTCTATTTTTTGTTTTAAACTTAAGATGTCGAATCGTTGAATTCTTTATCTAAGACATTCAAATTTTTTAATTAGTTTCAGGGGGAGGATTGAGGCTGATAAATAAAGAGCTTAAATACATTTTTGAAATTTCATAACGATTTCGTTCACATTTTTTTATTTTGCAATTTAAGATGACATACTTTAAATAATATAAAACTTTGCATGTCTTACAATTCAAAATTTATTCGACTATTATTACACTAATGTTTGTGAAAATTGCAGCATCATGAAAGAGTTATGTAAATAGAACCACACTTACTTAAGTGAACAAATAATTAGAGATAACATGCAAATTATTAGAGTTACAAAGCGATTGCGGATGTGAGGAACGAGAATCGAATCCTTATCAGTTGCCTGTTCCATGCATACGGGACTGTAAATATGACGACGTTGAGCATGAGCTCAGCGTTTATTTATTTTATTTCTTTTTGTAAATTTCATCATGCATTTGTACCACTGTTAGTAATATGTGATATAAATTTCCTTTTCAGAGAACTCCCTCAGGATGTTGCATTTTCACAAACATTAGGGTAAATAAAATAATAGGAAACAGTAAATAATTAATAAAATTATTTTTTATGTTAAACTGTCTTGTATACTCAGAGAAGATACGTTTTTGTGTCGGATTGTACTTAATAAATTAATTATTCAACATATTTAAAGTAACTATTAACTAATTAATTAACACATTAACTAACTAATTAATTAACATTTTAATTTACTAATTAAATAACATAGTAGTTAACATATTTGAAGTAAATCTTTAGAGCCATTAGATTAGGCATTCAGTATGTAAAAATTTAATTAATCAGTATTGAAAAAAACTTTTTTTATTGTTGTTGTTGAAAGTAGATTTATTTTGTTTAGACCAAGTATTAAGCTTCATTTATAAATAATATTTAAAGCCTCAAATTAATAGTATTCCTACTACTAAAATGCATTCTATAAAAAACAATATTAAACCATTTACTAGATTTTGAATAAAGGATTAAAAAATATTCACTCTTTTTCCATATATTAGTTAAAAATTAAAATGCTCTACTCAGCATTGTGCCATTCTTTAGCAGTTTAACTATAATAACTATTAATAACTACAGTATCAAATGATTTTTATAAAATAAACATTTCTTGTCTTTTTTTACAGATTGAAGCAATAAAATTTTTTATATGAAATGAAATATTGAAATACACTTTTCAAAAAAGAAATTATTTGAAAGTAATAGAATGATGTAAAGGAATAAAAATGACCACTTGGTGACATGAATATTCGGCGTTGTTTGTTGTTTTCGCATGCCTGTTTAGGCAGAGGGGTGTGATTGTTCTTGTTCTCCATTGGCGCCATCTATAGCCAGGAATTTCGACTTCTGCCACACCCATTCGTCTCACCCGTTCATAGGGCGAACCCATTCATACAGCCATTCATTCATCCACAGATCGTAATTTTGACCTGAATCAGAGAACGATCGATCTCTAATCCAGTACCCCCAGAAGTAGTGATTAGTTATGGGAATATGGAGGACTTTGCGACTCGACAGATTTAACGTGCTGCAGTCACCATTTACTACACGATGAGTCTTCGGCCGGCGGGGTTCGAACGCACGAACTCTCGGACATCCGCACAGCGCGCTACCGACCAGGCTAGATCGGCCCTACATGAATATTTATATAAATAAAAATAGTAAATATGTATTTCGCAAATAATATGTATAAAGCACAAATATAAATATGTATAAAGCACAATAAATGAACATAAATAAACAAAAATCATAATAATTTCGTTTAAACTAGTGACTAGTTTAGAATAAAAGTTAATCCTTTAATTTTAAGTTCACTGTACCTCAGACTAAAGATCCCTCGTTTTATTTTATTTTATCTTTGAACAGTCGATTCAGTTTTGAGTTTACGGCTACCATGTTCAACGCCGTAACCTTGAAACTTTGAACCCGATCCAGAAGACAAGAGAACTCCAGGATCAAGTAATGGGAGAAATTTTACCTTCGTTGAGAACGTTATAATGGAACAAACCCGCATTTGCGTTACATGGAGATGAAAACCTCCCACGGTTAGTCTGACAACAAGGGGACTCTAAACCACGATCCGTCGACCTCTGAGGATAATTTAGGTCAGCGTGGTCGGTGATGTAAATTATCCTATGTTCGTTGAATGGTCGGTGCTAGCCGGGTGTGGAAGCCGTATCGAACAGCCGTCGCTGGGATTTGAACCCGGTTCACCTTATTGGGACGCGAACGCTCTATCTCCTGACCCACAACGGCTCAAGATCTCTAGTTGAAAATTTCCGTAGTTGATTGATGCTGATGTAGTTGATTAATGCTGACTTGGCGATCATTTCAGGTTTTTCAAACTGTGTGAAATATTTTTTATAGCTGCTGATAATCAGGTTGATTTGGAAATAAAATCCTTACTTTGAAAACCGAACTAAGTTACTAAAATGTTATTCTGTATTAGATACTAGTTTTTTTTAAGAAAAATAACTTCTTTTTGTTAGGTCTAGCAAAATCAGAAATGTTTATGCTTGCTGTACCTATGCCAATGTTATGCCTTGGATTGGTCTGAGGTAAAATATGCTTAGCAGATTTATTAAATGAAGCAAACTAAATATCATTATTATTTTAATTATACCAACAATTGAAAGTAATATTATTGAGATAAGGTAATTTCGATTAAAATTAATGATGGAACTTGGAATAATACATCAGGAATCTTTTAACTGTCTTAAGGGCATCACTGACACTGTTGAAAATTCCGAATCACGCTGCCCCAAAATTCATTTGCTGGCTACATAAAATTTCACTTTATTTTGGTATTTTCACTAGAATGTTGCACCAAACATAGGTGTATTTAAGAAACAAAACACCGATTTTAATCCTTTCCTTTTTTTTTCGTTTATAAAAGCAGAAGAAGGTTGCACCATTATTAGGTATTTTTAAAGCTCCCAAATGCAGGCTAAGTTTGCCATTTACCGTAACAAAACTTTTTACTGTAAGTAGGTTATTTTATGATCAATTTATACCAGCAGCCAAATTAAAAAGGCAATGCAAAAGAAATGAAAATTAATTAATACAAATAAAACATTTACCAACCTAAATAAGTAGATACTTGAGATAACATGTATCCCGTCCGATATATCGAGATCGAGTTTTAAAGAAAAGATGGCGTCGTAAACAAATATCGTTCGGTTTACAACCGCAGTCAAAGTTTTGTGTCATTTACCAATTTTTTTTCCTAATGGCGGGCATTGAACTTTTACGTCCTTCGTCTAGGAAGATGCCGGAAGTATTACTCATTTAACGTTACCAAGTGGGCACTTGTGAACTTAAGTCACGGAAGCTAGCAGCATTACCCACGCCACACTGCCACAAATACCCGTTTATAGGGTGGGCTACATTTACACATCCCACAATAGAGAACAACACACAGAGAGAAACATCTATGCCCTGTGTGGGGATTCGAACCCGCTTCGCAGTCAGGCACACTAACCGCTCGACCGTCTGGCTGATGACCATTTACCAAATTTTGGTGTAGTCAGTTGCACCAGTTGTGTTTTTCGACCCTACTTTACAATTTGTGGTGAAACTGAATAAAAGATAATCGTTCATTTAACCAAACTTTTGGATAATGCGAAACTTTGCACCAAATACTGGTTTCAGATTTACAGTGCACTAACATAAGTTTCAAATGCCAAGATTTGAAAAGGCTAGATCAAGCATTTTGATGCACCTCCTTAGTAGCGTACTTTTCCCCATCAGCTATGGCTTATCATGAAACAGTTTTCATAAGACGAAAATTTCCAAGCTCTGACAAAAATTAAGTTAAAATTAAATACATAGCAGAAATTTGTAATGCTGTCCAGGGATTGGCTTTAACATAAATTAAAGCTAAAGTTTGCAATAAATGCCTTTAAAAATATTTTCCAACTAAAATAGACAATTTTGGACATTCATGATGTCAGTCAATGTAACACCTCCATTTCTTTCTTTTAATAGTTTTTAGATGTTTACAAATAAAATATATCAGCAATAGATATCAGCAATAAATATCAACAAATATCAGCAATAGATGAGCAATATTTTACCGTTCGAAAGACTTGTAGAAAAAATAAAACCTATTTAGTTTTTTCTATTATAAAAACAAATGAAAAGAAGTTAAATTCTAGCATTTTATTAAATCGATTAAATTTGACTTAAAAGGTCAGAGCACATTTTGTAGTATAAATATTTATGCGTATGCAAGGATCTTTAAATTATTGTGATTAAACAATAACTAACGTCAATTTACTTTCTAGTTAACTTTGATATCTAGAAATATTTATGTCATTTTTAAATTCATAATATAGAAGTTCTCAAGAACCTTTCCACTTATATGGCATATTTTCGCTGACACGAAAAAAAAAATAACTATTAAAGCTTACTTTAACATTTTCCCTTCGTTTTAAAAGGCTTAATTTAATAGATTAAATTATAAAATTAGTTTTAAATAATTCAAATGTTTCTGCAAAATTCTGTGTTTCACGAGTATCAATTTATATGCTAAAATTAGAATTCTAACTAAAAATGCTTGAAATTTATTTTTCAAAGTATCTTTCTTTCAACTGTATTATTTTTTGCTCATTTGACGAAATTTCTGCGATACTTTATAAATTGTTTTGCCCATATTTACATTCTCAATAAATTATATCTCTGAAACTAATACAAAATTAACAAAATATTTTAGATATACTATTTCCTAACCAAAGAACTAACTCTAAAAAAAAAATTCAGCTTGCTTTTTGAATGACACTTCGGGTACCTTTCTTGTAAATGTCAGTTATAC
Source organism: Parasteatoda tepidariorum (assembly GCF_982258835.1). Lineage (NCBI taxonomy): Eukaryota > Metazoa > Arthropoda > Arachnida > Araneae > Theridiidae > Parasteatoda > Parasteatoda tepidariorum. Next base: position 84,327,215 of record NC_141765.1, read on the forward strand.
AGTCGTGCAATTAAAAAAAAAAAAAACAAATTAAGTGCTTCACAACTGATTTCGAGAAAAGCGGCTTGACTACTGTTTTCTTCTTCTTGGTTATACTATCAACGCTAAATTAGCCGAGCTGAAAACAAAATATTTTAAGGATTTTTTTTTAAAATATGTAGCTCATCATGCATAAATGTCAAATGTACTAAAATCTCAAATTTGAAATTTTTATAGCTTACATTGATTTTGTTTTATTGTACGGCAGTAAATGATCTAATATTCGATTTGCAAATCACGTTCTTCAAACTGATTGAAAGTATGTACAAAGACAAATTTTAGGATATTTCGTAAAGTAACGACGTTCTTAAATGGATTACTAGGAGGCATTAAACATAATTAAATATTTTAAACGGTTCAAAATTTATAATAGTAATTTATAAAGCATAAAGAAAACATAATTGTTAACTGAGACTTTTTAATTAACTGAGATTTTTTAACTACTGACATCAACATGTGCAAGAAATAGAACGCCTTTAACTTTAATCTCTTTTGTAGTTAATTACAAAAATAAGATTTTATTATTGAAAGTAAATAAAGCTTTTAATTTAGTAACAAAATTATTAAAAGTCATTCCCAAATGGATTTCACGAAGACATTAACAGTAATGAAATATTTTAAATGTTTTAAAATTTATAACAGTAATTAATAAAATATAATTATTAACAAGATGAGCATAAAACAATATTAGAAATTGGCATTAATTAGTGGACAAATAGATATTTTTCTACAAAAAAGAGGAGAAAAAAAAAACTTATTTCCTATAAACAACTATTTTGAAGAGAAAAGAAATGAAATTTTGTCATGATATTTGCTGTTTAGTAAATGAAACGAATAAGTAATTACTTTAATTTAGTAACAAACATGAAACATAGATAGTTACCAGTAGACAGACGGCTTAAGAAGATTAAGAGAGATGATTTATGTCGCCACAAGCCCTTATCAGTTCTCCGTCCAGTTCGCAAATACAGTCTGGACAGTCGAATGATAAGGAGACGTGGAAACTTTTCTTCATCTGTAGTTCTTCCTCATCTGAAATATTAAAATGTATTTTGTAAAAATCTAACAATTATGAAATAAATATCACTTCGAATAACTGACCATGAAAAAATTAAAATTAATGCCGAAATACCATGCAAATTACTCTATAGGAATTCTTATAAATTTGAAGTTTTCAAATTTATAGGAGTTCGTTGGTGTACCACCGTAAATATGATACTTTATAGTTGATGCAATATATATTTTAATGAAAAAATTTCCACTGTAAATTTGTTAACTTACAATAAGGAAATGTGAATTTTAATGAAAGATAAAATTACAGCAGTTTTTTTTTCTTCAAGCGGGCAATATATGCTTATCTTGCCTTAAAAGAAAGGGAAAATACAAATAATAATTTTATTACTGTTTAGAATAAATAGTAAATTTATTAAAAAAAAAACCGTTTGATACAATGTAAATTTTAATTTGCTTATTCGGCATTAAAAATGTGATTAGTTTCATGATATTTAAGGATAAGATTTCAAATATGTTCTTTCAAAAAAGAAAATCTTATTTATTGAGATCGTTTAGGTCAAATTTGCATTTTTTTCTTACCATGATCAACCTAATGGTATTTCCTTCTTATTAATGGATGGTTTGGTAACTAAATGTTTTTAGTCAAATTTTTTTAGATTTAGTTTAAAACCAATTTTATGAGCAAAAACAATCTTTCGAATTTCACACATAAAAAACAAATAAATAAAAAAAACTACGACATAAGTACTTTAAAAATGTACAGAATTAAAGAAAAAATCTTTGAAAATCGATTGAATAGACATTTAAGTTACCCATTTGTAGATGGACTAAATAAAAGTCTCTCCTTTGTGCTGTCGTTTAGAGAAAGCAACATTTTAATTATTATTCAATTAACATAATCTTCAAACAATAAACTTATCTGTTATCACGTGCCATAATTTTAAAGATAACAGACACGTCACCTCTTCTGATTGATTTATACTAAAAAAAGAGAAAAAAAAAAGAGCTCTATTGGAAGAAAAAAAAGTTCATTGATCGGTGAACAATGACGACTATTCTCGTTTTTGAACGCACTACATTGTCAATTCACGTTAGTTTAAATGTGTGCTTCCCGGTATTTAGCGGTTAGTGGAGCCATATGTTGGCGACTGCGTTTCCGAATTATCGCCAATACGAACATTGGTCCCTATAATCGTCAAGTATGAATTTTAATATCGCTTTTATTTGTAAAGAATATCGATATTTAACAATATATCACGATATTTTTCAAAATTAAAAATTTTTTTTCATAAAAATTCAAAATTTTTTTTTCAAAATTAAAAATTCATTTTTAGGCTAATTAACACTTTCGTCACCCGAATAAAATTAATCAAAATTAAAAAAAATATCGCTTTCAATAATTATTGTCCTGCTTAATATTAGCGATATTATCTTCTAGTGATCGATAATGATGAGGATATTATCGTATGCGATAACTATAGTTGACAATAATGATCGTGACATTATCCTATTTTATAAATTTTTATTCTATAAATGTTTTTTTTACGCTTCACATCGGAAAAAGTTTTCACTCTGACATCTTACAAATATGTTTAGATGCAAGACGAATATACTGTTTTTAAGCAAAAACAAAACCGAAATTATTAATAACTCTTGATTGAATGATGGGATTTTTACCCACTAAGACTCAATTGTCCGAAGGACAAATATGGCAATTGGTTATAGCAGACGATATTTAAAATTATAAAGTCAGTCATATTTCATTTTTGTATATTTCATCGTATTTTATAATTGTTTAGGCAAATAATTTTTTTTGCTGAAGATTATAAAGTCTGTTAATCTAATGCAAAAAATAATCTTTTATAATTATTTTTCATTATTCAATTTCATAATGCATCGAACATGCGTGAATTATAGGAATGTATATTTAAAAGATGTTAAGTAATCTTTAACATCATTTAAAAGTGAGTAATTTTAAGTGACGAAATCAAAAATTTAAATGCACTCTGTTGAATAGTTTATTAACAATAAAAATTAAAAGGTCATATTTTCAAATTTTCACACCGCTAGAACAATTCGACTGATTTTGTTGAAATTTTAGAGGTCAGCATTTTAAAATTATGTTGAATAAAATGATTTGAAAAATTGCGTATCTTACAATTCAATTATTTTCCCTTTTATTAAACTAAATTATAAATAATTGCAAAAATTATGTTGTACTGTAAAATAGTTTGATTTGACGAGCTTAATAATTATGAGGCAAAAATTCGATTCGCTTTAATTGTCATTATTATATGATGAAATAAGAAAATAGGAAAAAAATAAAGAAAAATTTATATTAAGGATTAAAAACTTTCTCTTGACTTAACTACATAGACTCATATCGCCCTTCTCTACTTTGAGGGTGAAAATTTCAAAAAAGGGTATGATTATTTAGAGAAAATGCATTTCTGTTTCTGATTTTTTGAACTAAAATATCGTCTGTAATATTTATTTAGCAAATTTTAGGTCAATTTCTTGAACTCCTGATATTGTAATTAAGTACACTGTTAAAAATTCCGAGCCACGTTGAACCAAAAATTAGTATTCATTTGCTGGCTTCATAAAACGGAGCTTTACCAAATTTTGGTATTTTTACTAGCTCCAAATATCAGTAGAAGAGAAAAGTAGGTGTTTTGAAGAAACAGAACACTGATTTTCATTCTTCCCTTTTTATTTCTTTTATAAAAAAAAGGAAGATTGCACCATTATTAGGTATTTTTAAAGCGCTCAAATGCAGGCTAAGGTATAGCTATTTACCGTAACAAAACTATTTACCATAGGAAGTTATTTTATGACATACCTCTAAGCATTTTATACCGCCAACCAAATTTGAAAAGGCAACATAAAAGAAATGAACTTTAATTCATGCAAATAAACAATTTACATAACTAAATAAGAAGAAACTTGAAACAACATGCATGAGACAGAATTGTAAAAAAAAAACATGGCGTCTTTTACCAATTTTTGGTGCAGTCAGTTGCACCACTTAAATTTTTCTATATCAGACTTCGCAATTTATGGTGTAATTGAAATAAAATGATCTTTCATTTAACTAAACTTTGGGTTAATAAGAAAGTTTGCTCCAAATACTGGTTAAAGATTTACCGAGTTTTTTACAGTGTAAGTTGATCAATGAATTAAAAGTTAAACAAGGCGTTCCATTTATGATTTTGTCACCACATTCAATTTCGTTAGCTTAGTCTGCATATTTATGATATAATAGACATTTTAAATAGTATTTTTCGTTGCATTTTTTAAAATTGTACTTAACGTTTATTTAAGGAATTTACCTACTTTAAAATTCATAATAAAAAAAAATCGTAATGAAATTGAAAAAAATGCATGACAAATTAGGCACGTTATCAGGAAATAATACATTTATACTACGTGTAGACTAAAATTTTGTCTGACTAAACGTGTGACTAAATTGTTTTCTTTTTAACTTTGGAAGCAAAGAGTATAAAGTAACGGTAAAAAAAATCAAATTTTAATATCGCCAGCATTAAAAAAGTTGTAAACAGTTAATAAAATAATTATCTATTATTTGAATTTCAGCTAACAAGACAGGTATTTCAAACCATTAAATAGGATTCACAATCGCAT